>NC_057800.1:737173295-737183562 GCF_018294505.1 Triticum aestivum
AGAGAGAGAGGACAATTGCACCGTCAAGTAAAGAAGAACTCAGACCACAATCGACTGCCAGTAGTCAACCGCGGTCTCGAGGACTACACCCAGTGGGTGCACTTGGCGTTCCCCCACCGGTTCTGATCCCACTCGCCCAGACCGAGTGGAAGAGCCAAACTACCAAAAATGATAACAACACCCAGTGGGTGCTCTAATTCAACGCGAACAACAAAAGATTATGCAGAAGAAGATTTTTCGAGAACAAAAACAGTCGGAAAGTCTACTCACCTCGACGTTGGCCCGAAGAGCGGCACTAGCATCATAGGCAGCCTGACTGCTCTCGTGCACTATCTTCACCCGCTCCATCATCATATCAGCCTGTCGGATGGCTCCCTTAGCCGCTTCCGACTGGTTGTCTGGGACGGGGTAGCTGGTGAAAAAATGTGCAGACGACCCAGGTGCAGCTGCTTGAGGCTCCGTGGTGTGGAGTTGGATAGTTGAAGGAACCACAGGCGTGGTCGACCACGTGGGGTGCCCACTCGGCAAGGGTGCAGCGAACGTCACAGCGGCCCTGCCCGCATCTTCAGCTTGACAGACGGGAGGCGTTGCAGTTGGTTCCTGCCGAGCCACCCTGCCAGCTGTTACCTTCTTGCTCTTCCTAGGCTTAGGAGCCACATCTTCGTCGTCGTCCGGAAGGTCAATGATGTTGGGTGGAGCTGCAAGACAGAACATTCGACCCCAAGTGAACCACTCGACCCTAAAAGGATCAAGAATCAAAATCGCAAGAGTTCATACCTGGGTTAGAGGTCACCGCATCCTCCATTTCCTCGTCCCGGTACTGGTATGAAGAGGTCCCTGACGTAGCAGCACTGCAAAGGCCCGCATTCAATCGGTTAAACCCAGTTAATTGAATCCACATAAAGGACAAGTCAGATGGTTACCCGGAGATAGTAGGAACGGTCACTTTGATCCGAGGCAAAGCTTTGGGCGGTTTGGAAGAGATGGCTTTCGGCACTTTCGGCGCTGGAAGCGGCGCAACCTTGGATTTCTTTGGAGGCTTCTCAGTCGGCGTCGGGGAAGATGTCCTGGGGCGCTTCGAGGATTGCCCAACCGGCGCAGCCAACAAGTCCGGAGCGCGTGCCGGGTCATGAGTGTGCTTGGACCTCCTCTCCCTGCGAGGAGGCGAGTCGACTTCTTCCTCATCGGTCGGTTCATCGCTCTCCTCATCCTCCTCGGCTTCTGAATGCTCCTCGCCGCTCTCGCCCCCGCTCCCTTCTTCTTCAGCGCCGGGGTCCTGCACTCCGTTGGGCATCGAGTACATTTCAATGAGGGCCTGAAAGGATAACAATCAAAAGACATTCAATCGACCACAAACGGGACATCACGTGGTGAATCGGAAAGATACTTGATAAAACAGAAATATACCTGCTCCGGCTGGTGCGAGTTGTCGAATGGAATCACCCTCCTGGATCCCCGAGGGTTGTCTTTGTTGCCAGTGATTCCCCTCAACCAGTTCTCCAAGATATCCTCGCTGACCTCCTCCGGGTGGATCCGAGTGGTATCTTCGAGCCCAGAGTACATCCACATCGGATGATCGCGCGCCTGAAGAGGTTGGATGTGTCGACCGAGAAAGACCTCCAGCAGATCCATCCCGGTCACTCCGTCGCAGACAAGCTGGACGACCCATTCGACCAGCTCCTTGACCTGCGCCTTCTCTTCTGGAACTACCTTCAGGGGAGCAGGCTTCTCCACTCGAGCCAAGGAGAAAGGAGGAAGTCCAATCGACTGGCCAGTGGTTGGCTGGTCCTTGCAGTAAAACCAAGTCGACTGCCAGCCCCGGACCGAGTCAGGAAGGATCATCGCTGGGAAAGTACTCTTGCTCCTCATCTAGATCCCCAGACCACCGCACATCTGGATCACCCACGTCCTCTCGTCACTCAACTTGGCCTTTTTGACCGACTGGGAACGGCAAGTGAAGATGTGTTTGAAAAGCCCCCAGTGCGGTCGACAGCCCAAGAAGTTTTCGCACATGGACACGAAAGCGGCCAGATAGACTATGGTGTTCGGAGTGAAATGGTGGAGCTGAGCCCCATAGAAGTTCAAAAAACCCTGGAAGAAAGGGTGGGGAGGCAGCGAGAATCCGCGATCTACGTGGGTTGCTAGGAGGACACACTCACCCTCTCTAGGCTGCGGCTCAGTTTCATCCCCCGGGAGCCAACTGACTTGTGGGGAATCAATCCCCCCTCCACCAAGTCGTCGAGGTCGTCCTGCGTGATCGCCGAGCGAATCCAGTCGCCCTGGATCCAGCCCGCCGGCAGGCCGGACCTCGACGAGGATCCGCCCCGGCTGGTCCGCTTGCCCTTCGCCTTCGCGGTCGCCTTCTTCGCGCGTTCCAGCGCCGCCATCTTATCCTTCCCCATGGTGGCAGATCGAGCTCGAGCGGAGGTCCAGCGACGAGGCGGAAGCGAGAGTGGCGGAGAGATCGGGAGAAAGAGAAGAGAGAATGGTGGCGTGCGGAGCAGGGGCCTGGCCCGAGACATTTTGTAAGACCTTCCGCCGAGTGGCTGACTAGTGGACCCAAGCGATCTAAACAAATCCCGCAACAGTCGCGCGCGCAGTACGTGGCGAAAAAGGTGGCACGGGGATCGAGGAGACTTACCCAATCCGTCCCGATGACCTCGTTTCCTCCCGTCTGGCGCGCTTCCCAAAATTCGAATCCCGCGAGATCCACGGAGAGCAGAAGAACCTGTCAGACTTCAGACAAACACCCTCTACATCATCATTTGGAATTCAACCATGAAAGTTCACTCGACAACAACCAAGAATGGACCAAGGCGACTGAGAAAGGAGTCGACGTCGTCTCCTCAACTCATTGTTTCAGGACAAGGCATATTCATAGCACAAAGAGTGGGTCGGAAGTGTTCTCAACCCCTTCCTCATTCGAACCCTGATCCATTCGGGGGCTAATGATGAAGCTATGTACCTAGGGTAGGGTCATGGACCTGTCCAGCATACCCTCCCCGAGGACATCTTTTACAAAGAATCAGAAGCAGTCGAAGAGAAAATATCATCCACTCGACCATGAAGATGTGCTCACTCGACTTCCTTAAAGACACTCGACCACCTTGAAGACACTCGACCACCAGAAGACGAGAAGCCCTCCACTCTGCAACGGTCGCGACTTAAACCATAGCATTATGGGCATTTATAACACTTTATTGTAGACGTTATCAGTAATGCCCCACCTTTATGAACATTGAACCATGTGTAACGGAGGGGAGCTGGGGTCCTGGCGCACTCTACATAAGCCGCCCCCCTCCTCTGGGATAGGGGTTCGCACTTTGGTAAACACACACACACACACACGTATAATCCAGTCGACCGCCTCAGGGCACCGAGACGTAGGGCTGTTACTTCCTCCGAGAAGGGCCTGAACTCGTAAAACGCGTGTGTACAACTACTCCATAGCTAGGATCTTGCCTCCTCATACCTACCCCCCATTCTACTATCAGTCTTAGATCCACGACATCGGCCGAAGGTCTTCTCACGCTCGCCGGTCCATGACTCCGATGTCTCCCTCAGACCACATTAGCGGAAAGCGCCGAATCCATGAACCGCAAACCCCGAACCTAGCATTGCACGCCGGCCCAAACACCCAAACTGGGTCTCCCACACCCAATGCCGGCGCGGGAGCAAACGCCGACGCGACAAGGACAAGAGCAGAGAATAAAATTCACCACTGGTGGCACCACCGAGGACGCCGCCACCTCCAGCACGACCTCCCCGGCACACTCCTCCCACACCCTATGTACCCAGAGATCCCGGGTTCCCAGCCCATCCTACTGTTGTAGCGGCTAGCGGAGGAGAAGGGAATCCCTGGAACGAGGACACATAGAGGGAAAATGAGATCACCTCTTGGCCATGCTAGTATGAGTTGTTCGCAGCGTAGCACTGTCAATAGTATTGTTTCTGTCAACAAGTTTCCATGGTTGTTTTTTATGGCTTTGCAATTAACATCATCTTTTATGGTTCAACATATTTCACTGGGATAGCTCATTTGATTATATGCAGTTATGGATATACTTTGATAGCAAGTGTTATTTTTTTTATGTGCATTTACCAATGCATGTCCTCTGTTGGTATGAGCTTCAGCATTATAAACGTTTATTGAGATATTCTGCTTAATAAACATATTGTTTCCTTGCATTCAGTTTAATGACCAGTATTAACGGCAAGTTACATTAGGAAGTGCATAAACATGTTGCATTTTTCATTGCTTGTGTATAAATGAGCATTCTTTCACTACAGGGTTTATCTGTTGCTGCAAATATTTTATTCAGACATTTCTTGCAGCTGTTACATTTTGCTGAATAAATGTTGCTTATTATTTGAAGGATCCTGGTCTCCCACCTATTTTGAAAGAAGAACCACCGTTTTTGTTGTTACACGTTACGATGTAATAATGAATAAACTGACATTTTATCTCTTATTGTATGGCCCGGTTTACTAGTCCCCAACCAAATTTTTGGCATTCCAGAATACAAACCCCCCATAGAACCCCGCTGGGTTCTGTAATTTAGACGAGCGCACGGCTAGCTACTAAAGTGATCATCGGTTAGTCGCTGATGATTGGGTGCAGAGAGTTAGGGAGAGAGAAGAGTAAGCATGTGGCACGACAGAGCTTAAGAGAGCAGAGCTCGAGCTAGTGACTGTCAGTGGGCCAAAATATCCACTACTGCAGGAATGCCTAGTAATTCGGGCGCAAAAAGAATAACAGTGGCGGGCCAACTCTCGGGGGCGCCCGCCACTGACCTGCCGCCATTGCTATCACATCATTAGTGACGGGCGCATGCCCGCCATTAATTATATACTTACCTCTGGCGGGCATCCACTTGCACTCACCACAATTATCTTATGATAACCAAAACAAACAATGCCATGTCAGCATTTTGTGGTGCAGTTACAACTTCTTTCAGTTTAGCAATAATATCAGTACCCTAAAGTCATAAAAAGCACACTTCACATACACACTTCAGTTCAACCACTCTGTAATGTTTAATACTTTTTTTCGCGAATACGCAAAGCTTGCGTATCTTTTCATTGATAGAAGAAGTTGAAGTGAGAACATAGAGGGGGGAGGGGTACATCACATGACACAACCAAAGATGGCGTAAACATAGCGCCCAAAGAAGAGAGACATGGGCTGCTCGGCCCAAAAAAAGCTACAACACAGCGCTAAACTATCCTATCCAAGCGAAACAACCCAACCAAGAAGATGCCTCAAAACTCAGAATCCAGTACCAAACACGCCATGAGCAAATAAGACGACGCCATGACGTCGTCATCGTCCGGTCCGAGGAACTGCACCTGGGGTTTCCCCCAGTGCTCGAGTAGGGGAACGGTGTAAAGGCCGTGGCAGCGGCTCCAGGAAGGGAACGGCACCCGTAGGTGTCGCCGCTGCGAACATCAGCAAGCCAAGCAGGGATTTTGCCCTGGACGATGTCCGAACAATCCCAAGGTCGTGGGACAGGATCCGAATATGAGAACATGTCATAAGCTGGGGCTACCATCGCTGGAAGGGGAGCCAAGCCCACTGCCAAAGTGGCACCAGGAGCCACCAGAAGCGCGAGCATTGGATCTGGCGAAGGTGGGGCGACGCAAGGTGTAGCGTTCGGGGCTGGAGAGGTGATAACAAGGCGTAGAGAACCATCACATGGGAGGCGACAGCATCTGGCACGTCGATGAGCCAAGATCTGGAAAAACGCAGATCTGGACCGACAAGGCCGCAGCTGCCGAAACACCGACGCCCGACGAGCCCGGAAGCCGGAAAGAGCGCAGCTTCAAGAGCGCCAGGGTCGGAGCCGCCAGAACGTCGACGAACACAAAAAGCCGGAAAGAGCGCAGCTTCTAGGGGGTCGGGGTCGAAGCTGCTACGAGAGGAACGCCGGTAAGCTGGACACCGGAAAACGCAGGCCCACGCCTACCAGGCCGCAACAGCGACGACTAGATCCACCGTGTGCAGGCCGTCGCGTCGTCGAAGATGAGGAGATCCGCACCACCACCAAGCAAAGCGGTTGCAGGCCCACGTGGGGCCCAGATTGGGCCCGCCTGCAGCACCAACGCATGGAGCATCCACAGGCGCACCTCGCATGGCCACGACCGTGCCGGTCGCGCCAGAGAAGGAAGACGCAGCACGCCAACGCAGCGGGCGCTGGGTCCCTCAGTCGTGGCCCCCATGGCCAAAACCGCCACTCTCGTGCGCGTAGCCAGGGAAGGAGGATGCCACCGGGGACATGAGAGCTGGCCAGAGAGGGGAAGCGCCGCGGTGAGAGAAGAAGCCCCGCCCCGGAATCACCCCGCACCGCCGGGAGGCCATGGCCCCGCATCTTGACGCCACAGAAGCAAGAACGCCCCGCCGCCACCACCCTTGGGGCCGCGCGGACTTCGCCGGCGTCCCCTCCAGCCGCGGCGACACGAGGGGCCGCAGATCTAGGGGCGGCTGGTGGCGAGGCTAGGGTTCCCCCCGAGTCGACTGGGTGGCGGCGCGGGAGGGGGAGGGGGGGGTAGTTACTTACACAACATAATAAGTGCGTGCAACACATATATGTTCAATAAAGTGCTAGCTAGAACCATACAAGTACTTATATGATATTCGGTTCACCACCGAAACATGCGTAATATGGTGACTGTGGGACATCGTACCACAAATATATTGTGTTGCCACGTTGGGCCTCCTCAAATTCTTCACAGAAATAGTAAGAACGTATTTCCAGCTTGCGTCCCTAATTATGTGGCAATCTGAATCCAACCTGGACCACTAAAATATGTTCTTCTTGCCTTATTGGTGACACTGAGGGTTACGGGTATGCCATTTTTTAACATCTTCGTATCAAACTGAACTATGCCCTCCACATCGATAGGCAGGTTGGCCACACGCATGAACTTGGCCCTTCCCCAACAAGGGATATGTTGAGCATGATAAAAAAACAGAAATTAGACAATTCTGGGCGCAACTTTATATACATTTCAAAACAACAAGCTATAGCACTAATTGAATGAAAATATACCGCCCATTGCATAAAGTAATCCTAAAGATCTACACAGACTTCATTGCAAGTGAGGTGAACCTTGTGACATGCACCTAGTCTCATGTCGCCATGCCAGTGGCAATCTTGGTTCATTGCACACATTCATGTTATGGAATAAGCGGTCAAACTTATGGATGGACGTAAAATTGGGCGTGACTTGTGCCAAAAATGAAAACATTGAGTGTTAGAAATGTTGCGAAAATAAATAAAAGTTAATCAAATTTTCCAATATTTTCGACACTCTTTTGAAGCCATGTACGGTTTGAGCACTCGACATATATATGTATGTGAATACTCAATGTGGATGAGAGATTAATATAATAAAAGGCTACCAACTATATAAATATATTAAACATCAACTAATCTTAAAGAGTATGGATGGACGAAAAATCTAGGCATGACTTGTGCTAAAAAAATGTAAACATCGAGTGTCAGAAATTTTGCGAAACGGAAATTAATCAATGTTTCACCATAATTTCAACACTCTTTTGAAGCCCTGCATAGTTTGAGCGCTCCAAATAAATATGCATGTGAGACTCCGTATGGATAAGAGACAAATTGAATAAAAGGCTACAAAATATTTAAAAATATGAAACATCAACCAATATTAAAGAGTATAGATCGGATGGACTAAAAATGTGGCATGAGACGTGCTAACAAATGTAAACATTGACTGTCAGAATTTGCGAAACAGAAAATAATTTTGACACTCTTTTGAAACCCTGCATAGTTTAAGCACTCCAAAAAATAGGATATGTGCTTTTCCCCTAAGGACAACAGCTCTAATCTAAATATTTGATTGATTGGATGTTAAAAACAAAAGTACATATGTTTAGAAGCTTCTGTATGACAGATGTAATTACGGAACATATGAATTATGAAGAATGTTGTCATACACTGTTAAATTAGTATAGGCACAATAGTCCAATCAATCCTCCAAAAATAACCATCACACGGACAAGAGCATAAGACGTTAAGAATTAGTTAACCTTTCTCTCATAAATCATATATGAAGAAAATCTATTTGAGGTAAGGTCGTAAGGAGGACATCACAAGTTTATTCCTCTCCGAATGATTCAGTTTGTTAGTTTTATGAAAGAGAGTCTACTTTGTAGAGGATAAAACGTCATAATATTTTTTGCAAGTCAAGGACATGCACAACATAGATGGTTAGGGTGCTATTTACTAGAATAGAACTATTTTTACATAGAGCTAGGTAGAAAATATGAATGCCATGTAGCATCCTAGCTTGTTTCATTAGGTATACGCAGTCAGCTACAATTTGATGACTAGACCTGTGAACAATGATACTAGGTGCTGGACAAGGATAGGTCATGGAGAGTAGGAGGATTCAATGAGGTAGAAAGTGCAGAATGTCAAAGTATTAGATATATAGTTGTGGTGTTCGTCACACATGTCAACGTGTGAATGGAAAATGCATATGGAGGAGCAGAGATATAGGTGTTGGTTCTGAAAAGGTCTATCCAACAGAATGGTCGTGAGGCATCATGATCTCTGATATGCAGTCAACATAAGTGATGTTGTTAAGTAGGAGTTCCTTTTATGTGTGGCACATAATAAGAGAGTTATTTTTTACTTTCATTTAGATCAGTATTTAGTGTGTGACGGCGTTGAGCGGAAGTCTAGGAAGTTGGAAGCACAAAACAAGAGTGAAGTAGAAAACAATTTTGCTAGAAAATTGACTATGACGTAGCAGACAATACATCACAACACTACATCCCCAACAGATAGGTTGGAAGGGAAAATAGCGCTTCAGCAAACAGTCGGTCGGCAAAGACTATTATCGACTGACCCCGTTTGTTTGGGAAAGTCGAGATGCGAAAACCTTTCCAGGCCGACATACCTTTGCCAACTGACTATTTGACGGCTATTGGAAAAGTCTTGGTCGACGGTCATCCTTTCCCGACTGACATTTTATGCCAACAGACTGTCCGACGGTATTTTCGACCAACTTTGCGTGGGCATTCCCGAGCCTTTCAAGACCAACTGCCTGAAGGTGTTTGTTTCACCGACTGAATTGCCGCTAACACTTCCCTGAGCCTTTCCCGACCAATTGTCTGACGCGTCATCTAAATAAGACAATATAGTTGTAGCTTGAGTCATGTGGAGTCTTAGAGTAGCAACGAACTCATAATAAGATCTTAGTTTCAATATAATGTGGTTCGACGCACGGTCAAATTCAATATGATGGAGAATATTCATCAAGGGATCTTGTTTAGTTCTATGACTGTAATACTGTACTATTCTTGGTTGAGTCTATCTTAACTGAAAAGTTTTTTTTTTACGAGACATGTTACTGCCCGTTATTTGGGTCATGCATTGTGCATCACAACTTCATGCTTTGCTTTTTGTGGAATCTAGGGATGGCACCCCACATGTTCCCGCTTGAATTTGGTGGAATTATTTCATTGAGATTTGGTTTTATGAAAACATTATTGTTGAGACTAACAACATGAAAACTTAAACTTACATATCGGTTATAGCATTGAATTATAGTATAGTTGTGGAATATTTATTGAACGTTTGTAGGGCATCCTCCAAAACAACTGTGTTGTGGAGTGGTCGAGGACATACTTAAGGAGGGTATCCTCAACCTCGGGGTCATTCTTGAAGTCAGCGTTCTCGAACGTGTCCCGATGATCCCACTCCTCCTCCCCTCCTCCTTGATGAGGTCAGTCTCCTCCTGTGTGGCCTCCTCATTCAATCTGTCATGCCTCCTCCTCTATGATCAGTGGCATCTAATCTAACCTTAGGCAACGCGGCATGCTGAGGACCAGAAGAGGTGTACCTAGTGAAGGAAGGGGGGATGCAGAGATGGTAAGTGGATCTATGGATAGGGATGGGGAGGCATTGGCCTCTTTACATCCATAGACAATGGATGGCGGGAAATGGCACGTCACTAGTAGAAAAAGGACCTAATGTGAGATACATTAGTCCCGATTCGATTTTGGCCCGATACTAATGGCAGCATTAGTGCCGGTTCGAACGGCTATGCATTAATGCCTGTTCGTGTTGAACCTTTAGTACCGGTTCGTGCCACGAACCGGTGCTAAAGGGGTGGTGGCAGGCTGGCGTCAGGCCGGGGCCCCATGATCACCTTTAGTACCGGTTCGTGGAACAAACTGGTACTAAAGGGCTAACCTTTAGAACCGGTTCGTGCCATGAACCGGGACTAA
>NC_057800.1:737183748-737188931 GCF_018294505.1 Triticum aestivum
TAGTTTTGAAAAAATCAAAAGAAAATGATAAAAACTTCAGAAAATAAAATCCTTCGAGAGTTAGTTATATTACTACACCTACTAGTTATGAAAATTTGAAAACTTAAATTTGGACATGTTTTGCAAAAAGTGTAGGGAAAATATAAAACGGCTATAACTTTTGCATACGATGTCGGAAAAAGCGTATAATATATCAAAAAATTCAGCACGAAAATCAGCATCCGATGGAGACCGCCTACGGCCTGTTTGCAATTTTTTAGAATCCTCAGATTCCAAAAGGAAAAAAAGATATGCTCAAATTTCAGTTTTTTTTAATTTTGGTCAAATTATGGTCAAACTACTTATTCAAGAAGTATTAATGTTACTACATAATTATTCAAGAATATTAGTGTTACTAAATAATTATTTCAATTTTTTGAATTTTGGTCAAATCTGGTCAACTGTGGTCAAACTATAGTCAAACTTATTCAAGAAATATTAGTGTTACTAAATAATTACTATTTTTTAGAATAATAGTTTCAAACTTAAATGGTGAAATGAGTGACCTAATGCTCAAGCTAAACTGCTGAGGGTTAATAGGATTGACAACTTACATTTGTTAGGAAAACAACAAGTGCAGACTTGGAAAGTAGGGGGAATAAAACTCCGAAGTTAAGCGTGCTCAGGCTGGGGGAGTGAGAGGATGGGTGACCGACCGGAAAGTTAGACGATTTGGAATAAGTGATCCATACTTGAGCAGTTAAGAGGGGTGATTAGAGACTAAATCATCAAATAATTCAATTTAGAAAATTGAAAATAAAAAAAAATCAAAAAAAATTCCAAAATTTTCAAAATAAAAAATACATAAAAAACCTTTAGTACCGGTTGGTAACACCAACCGGTACTAAAGGTCCCCCATGCCACGACGCGAGCTCACGCCACGTGGTTGGCCTTTAGTGGCGGTTCGTGCCGAACCGGTACTAAAGGGGGGGGGGGGCTTTAGTGCCCACACTTTAGTGCCGGTTACAGAATCGGCACTAAAGGCCCTTACGAACCGGTTTTAAAGCTCCGTTTTTTACTAGTGCGTGTGGCCAAATGGGCACGAGTCGTTGGATATGTGGCAATGGTCATTAATTGGCTCTCTTCCCGGTGAGAGAAGCAGCTGCGGAATTGGTATGGGCTGTTCGGAATCGTCCTCATGATCGATCACATCAAATTATGATGAACACGCGCGCACAGAAAACTGGTGGCCAAAGGCACATGTCATGCCTTGTTCTTCTCCTCTTTATTGATTTTCTGTTTTCTCCATGGTGTTACGAAAGACTCACTAGATCAGCCAACCCAAGGCCTAAACCTATTCGTAGGACCCTAATCCTACTAGCACTAGGACACACACATGTAGACACTACAAATTCCTAAGCTGATTACTACTAAGACTCTGCCTCAATTAGACACGGTACATGCAACTAGAATACGAAGCGGACTCGAGTACTATACCAGCATGCACCCAGCCGGACACATCAAGTAACTAATCAACCTAGTTAACAATTAGACAAGATTATAACCTAGAACTTGTAGTGTCTACGTGTGTGTTCTAGTGCTAGTAGGATTAGGAGTCCTACGAAAGGATCTAGAAAACTACGGTGCCCTCTCACACGGAAACCGGATAGGGCTCCTCCTCCTCCTCCTCCTCCTCCTTCTCCAAAAAAGAAAGTTAGAGTTCGTGCCTCTCGCCGGCGCCGGCGCAGGTCCGCCTCGTCTCCGGTGGCCCTAGTGCCATGGAGGCATGGTGGATCCTGGTAAGGGCCGGCGGGAGGGCTCCGTTTTTAGTCGTTTTTTTCAATCTTGTTAGGGTTTGTGTCCTATTCAGGAAGGCGAGACGGCGGCGGCTCCCTGAAGATGGAATAAAGGTCTCCCCGTCTAGCCCCCGTTCCGGCGGTGCGTCTAGCATCGTTGGTGGGCGTGTGGAGGTGTGTCTCCGGCTGATCTATCTTTGGTGGATTTGCTCGGATCTCGTCGTTGTTCGTCTACGTTCGTGTGTCTTCGGTTTGGATCCTTCCGATCTACGTTATTTTTCTTCGGCGACGGTTGCTGTTCTGGGGTGCTGGTCCTATGGGGCCTTAGCACGACGACTTCCCGACTGTCTACTACAACAAGTTGTGCCCGGCTCCGGCGATGGAGGGGCGATGACGGCGGCGCGCCTTCGGCTCGCTTCGGTGCTTGTAGTCGTCGCTAGGTGGTCTACGAATCTGGATGTAATTTTTATTTCTGGTATTCGTTGTACTGCCATGATTGAAGATGAATAGATTGGAAGTTTTCCCGCAAAAAAAAGAGTCCTACGAAAGAGGTTTAGGCATTGGGTCGGCTGATCTGCATATCAAACACATTAACCAATGGGAGAATGGCGGCCACCCAGCATGGTCACCTGACTCATGCTGGTTGGCCCTGGCAAGAAACTTTTTGATTTTTTTGAAAGACGAAATTGAGAAACATTTTGATTTTTCTTTGGAAAATGAAATTGATACTTTTTTTCTTTTGAGGAAATTTTCTTGGAGATTATTTTTGGAAGATGGAAGTGAGACTTTTGTTTATTTTTATTTTAAAAATGTTTTTTAGGGTTTTCCTTTTTCTTTTTGAGAGATGGACGTGATGTTCACATGTTGTTAGAAAGTTTTCTTTTTAATTTTGAGACGAAGTTGAGGTTTTTTTGAAAGGGAGAAATACACGCACAACTTCCTCTCAAGAGGCCTGCAATGGCGGGTTCCAACCACTAATGTATATGCATAGGCCGTGAGTCTTTTGTACCACCGTGGAGAAGACAGAAAATCAATAAAGATGAGAAGAACAAGGCACGACACGTTCCTTTGGCCATTAGTTTTCTATGCGCACGTGTTCATCGTAATTTGATGTGATCGATCCCGAGGACAGATCCCAACAATTGGTATCGAAGCTAGGTCCGAGGTCGTCGGCTGAGCGCTGCGATTGCATGGAGTGATGACCAAGATCATGGCTGAAAAAGGTGAAAGCATGTTTGTCACGTATCCGATGCTAACAAAGACCAACTACTCGATTTGGGACATCAAGATGAAGTCGTTGATGTGCACACAAGGAGTTTGGGATGCGGTGGAACCGGCCGTCGCCGACATGGTGGACGACATGATGGATCAGAAGTCGTTGACGGTTATCTATCAAAGTATCCCGGATGATGTGTTTGCCTCCATCGCCGAGAAGGAGACGTCACATGAGGCTTGGGAGGCGATAAAGGCGAATCATCTTGGAGATGATCACATCATGCAAGCGAGGTTGCAAACCCTCAAATCTGAGTTTGATAGGCTCAAGATGAAAGACACTGAATCAATTGATGACTTTGCTCTCAGGATGACAAGCATCGCTAATGGGATAAGAGGACTTGGAGAAAAGTTTGATGAGACTAATGCTGTCAAGAAAATTCTTCGAACGGTCCCATCAAAGTTTCTTCAGATTGCATTTGCCATAGAACAATTTGGTGATTTCAAGACGATGATCATGGAGGAAGTCATAGGGAGATTGAAGGTTCATGAGGAATGACCACGGGGCTATGTTCATGATGACTAAGATGGTGAGCAACTATTGCTGACAAGGTTGGAGTGGATAGCAAGGGAGCGTGAACACGGTCGAACTAAATCCAAGGTCCAGTGTTGGAACTGGAAGGAGTTCGGACACTTCCGGTTGGACTGTCCCAACCGGAAGAAGGACCCGATGAAGATGAAGGAAGTGGTGAACCAAGCTGTGATGGGAGATGTTGACAATGACCCAAGGCTGTTCTAAGGACAAGAAAGGCGACAAGGTTAAGAGGCGCGTCTTTCCGTCCGGTCGACGGATCGATCTGGTGTACTATTCGAGCATATAGCTTCTGGGTGCAAATAATTCTAGTAGGTACCTTGACGTGATAGTTTCTCTCGGCCAGCAGCAGCGACGACGTACGATTTGGCTACTTAGGAGACGATTTGATCTACGGCAGGCTGATAATTCCAACATGAGCGTCTCGTCATTGGCAAGGCGAAAAGACAAATTAAAGGCAGAGAGCGTGCGGGGTGATGATGAGAGAGAGGCGAAACTTCCCTCCCACACAGGCGGTTGGGGTCGGAGTACTGCAAACCAGCGCTAGCCAACCTCCAAATATGGAGGCTATTACCCCGATTGGAGGGCAAGGAAAAATTTGGCGATCGATATCGACAATGGGGACTCTGCTAGCGTCTTTATCAACTATTTTTGTCATAAAAGCAATTATTATGGCGATCAGACACTTCTGACAACTCTGCTAGTGTTGCTCTAAGATATGCCAATATAGCTCGTGCACATAAAAACAAATTGTTATTCAGAGAAGCATTGTTTCCATGGACTGAAGTGTACAAATGGTTACGACAATCAAGTTATAATTGTACGGATTAAGACATCTTCCAATTTAAGAATGATACTGCGTTCAACTAATGTCAATTAACACCAACTTTGCAACACGACATTGGCCTAACAGGATTATAACTCCGTTCAAAATAAAAAGGGGCACATTCCGATCATGGGTTGTCATTAAAACTAGAATAAGCATGAATTATCACAATGATTTCACTGATTTGATTTTAAGAGACTAAAAATAGAAAACCAATCATCTTCATCCTCCAAAAGCAATCAGGAAACAAACAATCACCCAACTCAATAGAAAAAGGAAACAAACAACCATGGGCTTCATTACAGACACACAATGATTCCCATTAAAAACTTAGGAGCAACTTGAAAGGTTCATCATTTGACAAACAATCTGTTGATGAGGAAACAACCAAATTACTCCCTCCGTTCCAAATTACTCGTCGCAAAAAATGGATGTATCTAGAACTAAAATACATCTAGATACATCCATACCCACGACAAGTAATTCAGAACGGAGGGAGTAGATCTTAATCAGTTCGCTCAAAAGAAAACCTTATTAGTTCATTAGCAGAAACATGTGAATCATTCTTTTTTCTTTGCATGATTCTTATACTCATGAGCCTCGTCCCAACAATTTGGAGTAGACTCTCGAGTAGGAAAAAGTAGAATTAGCAGTTTTTCTGAAATTCGGGAAACACGAGTTAGGGGAAATTATCATGAAGATTAGGAATAAAGCAGGATGCAGTTGATCAAAGAATAATTAAATTAACAAACCCATAAACACAAAAAGAAAGCATCAG
>NC_057800.1:737189193-737238850 GCF_018294505.1 Triticum aestivum
GAAAAGAACGCAGCAGCAAATTTTTGAAAGGCCAACAGCACAATTTTGCGCTTTCAATATGATCTTCAGCTCGACTATTACCATGTGAAGTCAGCTTTAGTCCAACCAGTCCTTATTTTTAAGCCCATGGCTATGTAAATTTGTGTTGCACTCTTTTCTATCTTTAAAATCACACCATAGGCTGTGCTGTTTCAATTATGAAGGAAAAAAACTTTAGATTCTATAATCTGAACTGTATTGACTGGGATTTTTTTCGGCCATGCTGTACTGATTTTAAAAGATAGGCCTAGCAGGCTGGCACATATATTAGTTTTCCGCATATGCTGATCAGATAGAATCATAGAAGTAACCTGTGGACCAGAAACTAAAAAGAATAGTTATGAGTGCAGCTTGAAACCACCTCTAGCAATTTGAAAATGAACTTTCGCTTAACTGAAGGAAGAAATCAGTAGAAACCAATATGTGCTTGTGAACCATTTTTGTTAAATTTCAACCTTTTTTATCATCAGAATTCATTGTGCTAAGAGGAATAAATGAGGAACGGCCAAATTAAAATGCAGCTAAAAAGTAACAACAACAGCCATGCTTAGAACTAGTAAATCGTAGAACAAGAAGAAAAAAGAAGTCATATAAACTCTTGTATTTAGTCAATGCTCAGAAACTAGTATATCTGATGAATTAATAGTTCCCTCTACCAGGGGATGGCGATGGTACTGTAGACACCGAATATTGTGTTTCATTCTAGTAATGGAATAGAGAGCGGTATGAAGGTTCTTTGGCTCTAAAAACAAATATACCTTTTTAGAGTACATGAAAGTGCTAATATTTTTTTACCGATCCATGCTGTGAGGAGGTGATGCCAAAAATATCTTAGAATATCATGTTGATCCTTTGGTAAATAAAGCACTAGGTCTTGCACCCTTTTTCTGACATCTAGTCATAGGCTTTATTAGCAACTAAATCACTAGCCACCACATCAGATGCAAAGTCAGGTGCAGACTTCAGACTCATGCCAATACATGCAGACACTTTGGGTCAGTATCAGTATAGCTAGTGGTACACCACGCCAAGCAGTGTCCAAAGTCATTGGTGAGAAGGGCTGCATCTGTTTCGATGATGATCCGGCTGAAGCCCACTTCAGAAGCAAATTCAATAGCCCTGACATGGACGATTGTCCCTGCATACAAAGGATATGCATGAGTCTTCTCTAGCATAGAATCTGCAACCTCAAGAGCTGGCATCTTTCATAATCTTCAGGAGGCAAACAATTATTTACTACTAAGAACTTCCGCAGTCAATCATCTGAACAGGGAATCAAGAACCATACAAAACCAAGAGTATGCCATGTGAAGCACACATGAATATTTACCTCTGAGAGGTAGCCATTCACAGGAAGTTTTGTCAATATAAATCTATTCAGCTTCTGAACAAGTGGTGCACCCTCAAAAGGGAAGTGGAGCTTCCAAACAAGATAAATGAAACTATAAATTTGCTTGCATCTTCCCAACTTACAGGCTGAAAATTGCAAGCATGTTGTAGTACATACAAAGAAAGTAAACTAAAAGGTAGAATCCACACTGCTCTGTTTCAAGAGCGGCCATAATCTGTAAACTGAGGAATTGCACATTCAAAAACTTTGTACTGAAAAGAGTTCTAAAATATTAAGGAGGGAAGATGCAAGCCCAGTCTAAAAGAGTTCTAAAATATTAATGTAAAAGAAACTAAGCCCAGTCTAAACTTTTGAAACCGCGTCATCTGATGTCCAGTTACATCAGTAATTGTGATAACCTAGCTTTGCAAAAAAACATAGTTCAATTTAACCTAACAAAGTTAATTGGCAATCACCCCTAACCTGGCCATAAAAATCACCTAGACAAGAAATTTACAAACTGCCCTAATAACAAATCTCTACTAACAACATAAATTTTATGGTGCGTTTGTGATGAGAACCAGGTTATGCATGTTCTCAATGTCCAATTAGAGGTAGGCTGGTAGGAGTCACTTACCGGACAATTCATTTGTTTACAAATGTAGTACAAGCTATGTAGAGTGCAAAAGGAGGTTTGTCTATCAACTAAACATCTTCCCAAAACAACCTTTCTGCAATTTTAATGGAGATTTCCATCAGAGGGAATAAGTTTCTTTTAACAAAGATTCCCAGCAAATATGGAAGTAGTACAAGAGACTGCAGTGCACACACTTCTTTTCTTGATATATGCAATTGAAAATAAATGTGAATGTGTGCACATCCAAACAAAACTCAGCAACAAAAGTGAGCAAAATAATGACCAGTCATCCATACACAACTCTATGCAAAATAACAAATATATTAAAAACATAAACTTCATGGTGCATATATGACGAATGCCAAGATAGCCATCTTATCCAATAAGAGTCACTTACATAAAAATTGATTCCCTTACACAGATGTCATATGTTTATGGGAAAGTGAAAAAGGAGGTTTTGTCTTTCAACCAAGCATCGTCCCAAAAACTCACAATGTCACCACAGCCATACATAACTCCTGCGAGATACATGCACTTGAACACTATGTAAACCAAATGAGATAAAAGGGTACACATTGCATATCCATGCCTGCTAAATATCAAGGAAATGGCGTAAATCCTCGGACAGTATTGGACAATGATAGACAGTCAACAAGAGTATGAGGCCGTGGCACCAAAACACTGCTATATGTGCAAGGGCGTTGTACCCTTCCATCCGTGAGATGATATGCTCCAACTTCTAACCATTCTCTCTCATCATCATCATCAAAGCTCAAGTAGATTGTGTCGGCGATTAAGGATCCGGAGGGGAAAACATCCAGAGACACCGAAAGAGAGCTATGCATGCCAATGAACACCGCGCGCCCTGCACTACCGCCAAAACTCTTGACCGGAAATAGTGTGCCGTTGTCCAAATCCACTCGATACGGGTCATACAAACAACACGATTTATTCTCGGCTGTCACTCCACCCCAACGGTGCACCAGCATCAGCTCCCCACAATTGTCGACAAGGTGGAAACCAGTGTGGAAACTATCCTCAAATTGGGAGTCATCCATGTTTTCCATCTTGGCATAAATGCTATCCATCTTGGCAGCCACCTCCAGGCGTGGTGGATGATCTGCTCCAGTTTTCAGTACCATGACACCATTGTTGTCAACGCAGTAGAAGCGGCCCTCAAACATTAAGGCTGCCAGTGCCCCATCACCGTTGTTCTTTACCAACGTCCAGTGGTCGTCGCCGGGCTTGGCAGTGGCAAGCAGGTCGAGCATGTCGAAGCAGAGCACAAATGTGGAACCATCACTGGCAACACCAGAGCCCCACGCAATGAATTCGGTGTCGAAAAGTTCATTACTCTCGTCAAGTATGCCCATGTCCTTGAACTTGGAGGGCAGCAGTGTGGTGAGCGGCGGCAGCTCTGTGAGTTGTCGGGTGAGCGGGTTGAGGAGGCGGACGTGGTTGCGTTGGTGGACCAGGAGAAGGAGGCCCTCGGGGGTGACGGCCAGCAACTTATGGTCATGGAGCTCCGGGATGTCGACCTGGACGCACTCGCCGGTGGATGTGTTGAGGAAGCAGCGGCGCTCCGGCGAGGCAAGTTCCTCCCGGAGCATGGTCCACCTCCGGGGATGGAAGCGGCGGTCCAGGCCGTCGTGCGCGTGCGGGTCCACGGAGCACGCCCGCCACGGGCGGCATACGGCGCGGAAGCGGAGGAAGTCGGCGACGTCGTAGGCCTTGGCGAGGACGCGCTCCGCGATCAGCCCCGCCGGGCCATCGCCAAGAGCCGCCCAGTCCATCTTGCATCTGGGCAAAGCCGATCAGATCGGAATCATCCTCCGCATCTTACCACAAGTGAAATGAATTTGAGTGGGAAACAGACCTCGAGGAGCCGTCGAGGTCCATGTCTACTTCGCTTCGCTGATCCGCGGGTAGGGAAGAAGACGAACTGCGACCAGGGTGCTCCTGTCCCCGCCTGACTGTGCGCCGCCGGGGGGAGTGGTGGAGGGCGAGAGGTCCGGCTCGCCGTGTTTGTGATGGATGGGCCGGGCCAGTTCTCGGGACTGGCCTGTTGCTTGTGGTCCGATAGAGAGCTAAAAAAACGTAGTAGTGTTTTAAGCTATACGAAATTACGGATTACTATTTCGAATGGTTAAGCGACATTAACACCACACAAGTGAGAGAAGAAACATAGTGCTCTTTGTAGAAAAGTCGAAATTCAGTCAAAATTAGCAAGAAAAAAATTTCTAGGCCGGCGGGAGCGTGCTCACTAAGAAGAGTGATGGCGCATTCACAAGTCGCAGCGTGGGCAAGGAGCTTCTCCTGAAGGAAAGAGCTGCAGATGTGGGATACCGTCCAGTCCGCCGCCTCAGAGATGCTGGAGGTCATTGTTGAGCTCCTAGTTGAGGCCGATGAGCATTTGGATCATGAGGGCGGCGCCGGTGACGTCGTGACGGGGTTGTCGATGTCATGTAGGGTTTCAGAGAGGGACTTGAGGCAGTCGCGGTAGGCCGTGATAGAGATCTCGCCCTGGAAGTTCTTGTGGAAATCATGTTGGTCATACGCCGTGAGGTACATGCGGCTGTCAAAGGAAGATCACATTGATGGCCGTTTACAAGGTGTATGCCGTATGTTCCCACTAGATGACAATCTTGAGGATCTCCTTGCAGATGGTGACGTTCTTCCAAGAGACAATGAAGAAATATGTCTTCGTCCAAATCAAGTCGAAACGGCTGGAATGCATGTCAATAGGGCCGTTGACATGGTTGATGATGCAGAGTTGGCGGAAGGCCACCATGTATAGCATGCTCTAGGCAGTGTAGCTGGATTCTTCCAAACTAAGAATCATCGACATGGGGAGCGGGGATGGTTGAGTATGGCGGTGAAGTCATGGTGGAAAGAGTGGTCGGTTGCATTGGCGAGTGGTTGTGGCCGCGACCGGATGAATGCGATGGTGTTGGAGTGAGAATTAGCTAGTTGCCTGGGAAACCAGGCCTAAGCCATGAAGAACACCGACAGAAGGTAACCATGCATGGCCCGTACCCAAGGTAGTAGCCACAGCCGCCGGCAGCAACCGTGTTGGAGAACACTACGCGCGCTACGACTGTGTGCTTCGTCATGCCACCACCGCGGTGTGTGCTCTGTTGCCAGTAAGATGCGGTGAGGAGTGGGTGGCGGTCATATGAAGGGGGAGACAAGTTTTTTTTGAGGGGGAGACAAGTGATGGCTAGGGTAGTAGGGTTACGTAATTGGGGGAGGGATATAGTGTTGTGGTGGATTGCTGGGCTGGGCCACATTTGTATGCTTGGCGAGAGGCCACGGCCCACAGACGTAGAGAAGTTGGAGATAGCATAGAACAATTGGCCATTCTCAGCTTGGGCCAAGCTAATTTTGAGCGGTAAACTAAAGCCCGATGGACCTAAAGTTGCTGCGGGCTGCAAATTGAATCTTGGGCCCGGTCCGAATAACATGCCCTGTCTGGGTTTTTTGGGTCGAGTTGTTGGGCCGGTTGCCTAGGTTAAGGAGCTGTTTCGAGGAGGAATATGAACTCAGACACAGACACCTTGTAAGAGACAAGGATAGCACGCGACACACGTTGTATATTGATCTCATATATGAATACAAATATACTGTGTACAGGAGAGGCACATCTATCGTGGCTAACCAAGTCCAGAAAATCTAGCTTGTGGCTAAGGAATAGGAAGAGGAAGTTACAATGCGCAACCGTGTGGTTAGACCGAACCAACTACCAGTACAGCCGGGAGTGTGAGTTGGTGGGTGAGCGGATTGAGGAGGCAAACATGTTTTTTTAGAGGGCCAAACATGTTTGTTGTCGTGGAGAAGGAAGAGGACGCCATCTGCGGTTTCACCAACCAACCCATGGTCACTGAGCTCGGGGATGTCCACCCAGATGCACTCCCCAGTGGAGGTGTTGAGGAAGCGGCGGCGGTTAGAAGTAGCTGGCAGTTCCAGAAGCATGACCCACCACCAGGGACGGAATCGACTGTCCAGTCCTCCATGCGCGCAGGGGTCCACGAAGCACCGCCGCCATGGGCGGCACACGACGCGAAAGCACATGTAGTCGGTGATGTCGTAGGCAAGAACACGCTCAGCGATCAACCCTACCGGCCCATCGCCAAGACTAGCCAGTCCCTCCTGCATGCGTGTGTGCACTTCTCTTCCAAGTTTGAGGATCAACGATGAGGTCTCCCGGCCTGAGCAGAGGAGGAGGCAGGGCCGGCCCTTATGGCGACGAGACAACGGTCAAGTTTCCAGGCCTGGGGCCCATGATCTGTATGCAGGTGTAGAATTAGTATGGCCCAGCTAAAGTATTACGCAGAGAAAAAAAATTGCTAGCGCTAGTTGAAGGGTTGCCACGCACGCCCGCTTCGTCTCTTCGTAATCAATCAGATCGCTAACCCCTAAAAAACCAATCAGATCGCTCCGGCCTCTCGGAATTCTTCTTCTCGTCGCCGCTACGCACGGCAGCCTGGTGCCGGCGACCAGGCGGCGGGGGGCAAGACAATCTCCAGTCCCCAATCGCCGGCGACGTCCTAGGCAAGAACACACTCGGAAGTTTGTTCCCGGTTTTGAAAATTGTTCTTGTCTTGAATTTTGTTCCTTCTTTTGCAAAAAATGTTTGAGATTCCCCAAAAATGTTTACGTTTTCACTAAATATTTGAGATTAATTTTGTTTAACAAATTTGGAAAATGTTCGTTATTCAAAAAAACATGTACTTTTGCCAAAAATAAAATCAGGTTCGAAATTTCAAAAAAACGAACCATGGCTTATAATTATTTAAACTGGGTTGTTATAATTATTTAAACTCGATGGAGGTCATGTGTTCTGCCCTTCCAGTTCACGTACTGTTTTTGGATATGTTTTTCCCAAATGATAACTTCCACACGTGTGGCATGTTTGCACATCGCCTAAACGCTTTGATCTACGTTGATTCTGTTTTGCACGAATCCTAAAGGAATCTGTTAGAATCTGAGTGACACGTGGGCATCATCGTGTGTGGGCGTTGGAAAGTTCGCCCACACGTCCCGCAGCACACGGTTTGCCAGCTGCGCTGTGTTGGCGAACTAGTTTCTGCCCACACAGCCACCACCTAGTCCACGCGCGTGTGGGCGAACTGCTTTTCGCCCACATGACACCTGTACGTTGTTGGATGGCAACTGCAATTGCGCCTACATGGCAACTAGGTAAACACACATGGCAACTATGATTCGTTGCTAGACGGTAACTGCAGTTGCGCGTACGTGGCAACTAGATAAACACACGTGGCAACTGTGATTAACCATACATGACAACTATGGTTGGACCACACGTGGCAACTAGGTAAACACACATGGCAACTATTGTTTGACCATATGTGGCAAGTAGTTAATCACACACGACAACTATGGTTTGATTACACATGGCAACTACCATAAATTAGACATGACAACTATAGTTAACCAAAACAGAGAGAGTTGCCATGCTTTTACAACTACATTTGCCATCCCGGATGGCAACTAAATCGTCATCCCACGGGTACCTAATGTAGTCGCCATCCCGGAGCGGCCCGGGGCATCCTCCTCCTCGTCCGGCCACTCGCCGGGCTCTCCCTGCCTCCGCCACGTCAAGACGGAGCCCCAGGACACGCCTGTCAGCGCGCGTACCCGTAGCTCCGGTGTCCGCATCGGTGACTCCGTCCCCCTCATCGGCCGCTTCGTCCTCGTCGAGCCCAAGCCGGAGCCCGGCCTCCCCGTGGAGTACGAGGAGATAGCCCGGCGCAGCTTCTCCGACGAGGACGCCCTGCGGTGGGCGCGGGACGACTACCTTCGCGACGAGATGGTCCGGCAGCGCCGGGCCCTGGAGGAGGTCGCCGCCCGAAAGTGTGGGCGCGAGGACGAGCACGGCATCGTCGTCCTCGACAGCGACGACGATGATGACGCCCCCGGACCGTCCAACCCGCCGCGCCAACCGGGGGAGGAATGCAGCAGGGACGCCGCCACCGCCGCCACCGACGACGACTACAAGCGCTTCTACCGCCTCCTCGTCATGTAGAACTGCAAAGGCGGGCGGCGGGCGGCGGGGAGCAGCGAGGTAGACGGCGAGGTGCGGCGATGGAGACGGCGGGGGCAGCCCGTACTAGTTTTTTTTCTTTTTTTTTGTAAAATATGTTTAAATTTGAACGAACTCGCCGATGTTTGCATTAAATTTGAGCCGTGTTTGCGCCGCATTTTATTTTTTCAAAAAAAAATGTGGGCGCCGCGACTGGGGGGCATCACGCCCCCAGTGCGCGATTTAGCGCCGGTGCGCCCCCAGGGGGCGATTTTTAGCCCCTCCTGGGGAGCCAACGGATGGAGATGCTCTTAGCTACCGCCAATGGGGAGGCCCTCAAATCGATCGTACCGTTCCCCCACGTCGCCAACGCTCGGGGGCGACTCGGGGGCGATTCCTCCAACCCTAGCGCGCCGCCACCAGGCCATCACATCTCTTGCGCCGCCGCCAGAGGACGTTGCCGGGCGAAGCCTGCGTGGCCGACGGCGGCGGCAGGGCTTCTCCTCGTGGCTCCCCTACGTCCGTGGGCGGCGGCTCTCGGTGGGATCTGGCGGTGCTCCGGAAGCGCGTGTGCCTCGGCATCCAGATGCGCAGCAGCGGAACTCGGCAAAGGGTGGTGGAGGGGCGCGGTTGCTGGTGCAGAGGTGTGTCATATGCGGCCGTGTCGGACGCGGCCGGTGGGACGAGCGCTGGCCAGGACGATGGCGCGTGTGTTGGGCATTGTCTGATGGGCGTGTGCTGTGTCCTTTGGTGGCGCTTGGGAATGGGTCGTCGGACCTTGCTCGGGTGACCTCGCCTACTCTCTTCGGCGCGCTGGACAAGATGACTGCGTTCTTGGTGATTGATGTGATGGGGAGGGCTTGAGGGGAGCTAGGGAAACCCTGTCTCGGCTTCATGCGAGTGGCAACGACGACGCCTTGTCGAAGGCATCGCTACATTGCTTCCCTTCTCCCCTCATGGTCTTTGCTCTGGAGAAATCCTTGCTCCCCTCATGGGACAGACAATGGCGGCGATTTCCTCGTCGCTGACCTTCTTGGAGGCATTGTCTTGGAGCTAACTCAATTGCCGGATCAAGTGGTAGCTTGTTCAGCGTTGCTTCGGAGTGAGATCTATGGACAGTGGCTTGATGCAGAGGGCATGGATGTGCAGCGGTGGCGGTGAATTTCTGGTTGGGCTGATAGTCTTTGTGTGAGATGACGGTAGCCATGATCTCATCTGCAAGTGTGCGGGCAACAACGTCTGCCTACTGCATCATGGTATGGCGGTTTACCCCCCAGGTGCATAGGCGAAGACATGGTCCTACACTGCTAGGTGATGGCCAAGATGGGATCGGGAATCTTGGATCTTCAGATCGGGCAGCAACGACGAGTTTGTTTTGCTGCATGATTCTGCCGCCAAGGACGAGGACGACGAAGCATGAGGATGGCGCGAAGCTATTGGAGCGTCCTGATTTGGGATTTGATGGTGTGGGTGACCATCCTCCCTTCGATGGCGATCTTCATTGTTTGGAGTTCTTGGTGACGACCGGCTCTTGTCGTGGCTTGACTGTCTGCTGTGCAAGCATGGGCTTTATTTGCGTGGCACCTCACGTCATGAGCATTGCTATGTATGTAGCTATTGAAATCGTGGAAAGTGGTGGCGACATCATTGCTGATGTCAAAAGATGATTGGTGCAGATATGGTTGCTGTTGTAGATTGTCGATCACTGATTTGATCGCTTCAGAGTTTTTTTTCTTTTCTTTTTAGTCCACTAAGGCATAGCTTCGGTCATGTTTGACTTTGCTAGTTGCCGGTGTGATTTTTATGTGTGTGCTTTGGTGTTGGTTGTGTGCATCCTAACTATGTAGAGGCCGGGTGTGGGCTCATTACGTTTGTATTCACTTGATGCTTCATTTTAAGTTAATAAAACTCACCCTTTATCAAAAAAAGCTACTGCCAATGGGCCGGCCCAGGTCAGCTAACCCCTATGTGAATCCACGACTAGTTGCTGCAATAAGCAGCGTATAGGAGGTCCCCGTGTGCACTTCTCTCCCAAGTTTCTTTTGAACGTTGGCAGGTGAGCTACCAAATTCATTGATCAGAAGAAGCATTACAAGAATCCTCCGAGGAGGAAAGCACAGCAAAAGGCTAGTGTAGAAAGAAAAGAAAGAAAACAATCGACACCACCACAAACCCAAGCTCCACCAACAAACCATGAACAACATCGAAAATCATCGTTGTGCCTCCAAGGTGACGCCTCCAAGAAGGGAGTGAAGTCGAGAACAACACCGTCAGCCGATATGGCCTAGCCAAATCTTAGGTTTTCACCCGGAGACCACAAGCCATGAGGTATGAAGAGCAAAACGAACTTCACGGCGGCACCTCCAAGGAGGAAGACGACGTCCGTAGACGCCGTTACTATCGGCATTGACCAGATCAGTGCAGGATTTTCATCCGAAGCCAAGTCTTCCACCAATCATGGATCCGAGTCCTGCCAGCGCCACCTGGCAGAAAAGGGTCATGCACACACTACCAGGAACAGACTTGCCACCGCCGCACGCAGAACTCGGCGAACACGAGCCAACCTGGCTGGGCCGTCCCGCCGCACGCAGGCCTGGGCGAGCCAAAGCCAGATCCGGCCATTCTCGGCCTTCGTGCGCAGAGCTGGGCGAGAATCCGCACCGCAGCGCACAAAAAGAGTCGAGTTAGAGCCGGAGCTGGCCGGTCAGCACTGCCGCGCGCCAGACTGGACGGACACCGATCCGGATTGACAGCCTCGCACTGCCGCGCGCAAGGACAGGGCCAGCCAAACTAGATCTAGTGTGCCTGAGAACCTCGTTTGCACCACAGACTCTGTACGGCGCCGCCACTCCAAGGAGATGGACGTGGTCACGCTTGAGGTAGGGCCCACCAGCATCCGCCGAATCAACCCCACCGCCGCCACCAGCGCGCCCCGGGCAGCGAGATCCGGCCACGGATAGACCAGATCGGTCTCGGCTGCGACAGGCCCGCACCTTCTCAGGGCGCACGAACGCGCCAGATCCGCGCAGGACCTGCCCCGACCTCCCTCAACGCGCCCCCATGCCCGCACTTGCGCGACGCGCCTAGGCTCGCGTCCCTGCGTCCGCTCCGGCCAGCCACGCCCGCTGACGCCAGCTCGCCGTCTCCGCCTGCTCACCGCGCCGTGCCAGCCAGGCTCCCCGGCGCCCACTCACCACGCACCGTGCGCGTCGCCAATGCCAGCTCGCCGTGCGCGCCGCCACCTGCTCACCGCGAGCGCCGCGCCCACCACTGCCTGCTCACCGCGCGCACCACGCCCCCACGCCTCTCCTTGGCCGAGCGCCCCCGCACCGCCCAGACCTCGCGAGAGGGAAGAAAAGGAGGGCCCGGCTTTGCCCGGCGGTGCTTGCCGGCGGCGGCGAGGGAGGGGGTGGATCTGGGAGGGACTTGTGCGGCGGCTAGGGTTGTGCTCAGGTCGCCCGCGGTGTGGGGCGACATGAGCGAGGGAGACTTACAAGTAGTTCTCTCCCAAGTTTGAGTAGCAACTATGAGGTCTCCCGGCCTGAGCAAAGGAGGAGGCAGTGTCAGCCCTAGTGTATGGGTATGGCCGGCGAGGGCCTAGGCCTGGGGGGCATGATCTGGTACACAGGTGTAGAATTACTATAGCCTAGCAGAAATATTAGGCAGAGAAAAAAATTGCTAGCACTAGTTGAAGGGGCGCCAGCATGGCGGCTTCATCTCTTGGTCATCAATCAGATCGGTAACCCCTAGAAAATCAACCAGATCGCTCTGGCCACTCAGATTTCTTCTTCTCTCGCAGCTGCGCGCGGCAGCCTGGTGCCGATGATCCGGCAGCGGGGGCCTAGTCAAACTCCAGTCCCCAATCACGGCAAGGCGCCGCCGCGGTGTTTTGTTTCCATCGTCCACGACACGTCAAACTCCAGTCCCCAATCAAGGCAAGGCCATCACCGCCGATACCGCGGCGACAATGGCCATGGAGAAGTTGGTAGGATCGTCTTCAGACTCTGGTAGTGATTGTGTCGGCTCCTTACTATTGAATCATGTGAATTCGTATGGATTTTGAGATTTATTCCCTTCTTTCTGTTCATGTGCAAAAAAATGTAGTCCGTTCCTTATAGAAAATTCCAACTTAGATCAGGATCAAAGTGGACACAAAATGATGTCTGTATGTGCAGATTATAGCAAGTAATACACTGATTCTTCGCGCCAACGGGTTTCTCATATTGCTTATAACATTAAACACATTATACATGTTATTTCTAGGCTTACAAGATTTCTAATGCTTCATCAAAGAGCAAAAAATGTTATAGCATGACCCTCTGCTGAAGTTTAAGTCAGCAAATGACACTAAGGGCATCTCCAGCCGTTCGGCCCCCCAGGGCGACTAAATGGAGCGGCCTGGGGGCGTGCCGGCGCTAGTTCGGCCCCTGGGGGCGACCTAGCTCCCAGTCACGCCCCAAGCACCGGCCCCAAGATGCGGGAAATTTGAACTAGGTCGTTCCTGCTCACAAAAGACGCCACAAATCCGGCGATCGGATGTAGTCTGGCGTTACAAAAAACAGAGCGCCGCACGCCGCAAGTTCGCGTGCGCAATGAATCACTCGGCGGGGTCGGCTCCAGGCGTTGGCGGAGTCGGCATGCGCGTGCTCGGCGGTGTCGTAGCTGCTTCGGTGTTGGGCTGTGTCGGCGCGGCTTCGGTACTGCTGGGCGGCGATGTAGAGGCGTCGTTTGGGCTTGGCGTCGTCGGCGTGGGCGCGGGAGCTGGCGTCGTCGATGTCTTTGTCGTTGCCGTCTGCATCTGGTTCAGGATGAGGCCGCGCTCCGCCATGTACCACGCCCTGAGCTGCTCGTCGTTGCTCTGGAGCATGTCCGCCCCGCCCATCAGAAAAGCCATGCCGGTGTTCCTCTTCTTCGCGGTGACGTTCGTCCGGAGCAGGTCGACGTTGGTCCGGAGCAGGTCGAGCTTGATGGCGCTATTCGTCATCAGCGACGACCACCGCGCCTCGGTCTTCTCTTCACGTAGGTCGGCCCGGGCCTGGGCGTCGGCGAGCGGGAGGGGGTTTGGCGGGAGAAAGGGAGGGAATGGCGGGAGGAAGGCAAGCGAGCGGGAGGGATGCGAGGGAAAAGCGTCAAGAAACAGCGGGAAAAGGCCCTCGGGTCGCCTCCAGGGCGGACCCACGCGCCTTTTTCGCTTGTCCCGGCTCCCCAAGCGCCTCCCAGGGCGCCGGGTTCGGCCTGGGTCCGCTGGCACCAGTTTTGGCCCGAGCCGGCGAAAAACGGGCTTCTGGGGGCGCGACTGGGCCGTTTTTTTGGCGCCGGCGCGGCAAAAACGCCTGGGGAGGGCCTGTTGGGGGCGCGGCTGGAGATGCCCTAAGTTGGTTGATTTTGTTCCTGGCGATTCATCCAAGTAGTTCAGCATCAGTGCTAATCTGGATTCAAAATAGGAAAGCGCACTCATCAAGTTCATCCGTGAGAACCGGGACATCTTTGCATGGAAGCCTTCAGACGTGCCAAGTGTATCGAGGGAACTCGCTGATCACACTCTCAATATTGATCCAAAGTTTAAACCGGTCAAGCAATTCCTTCGTCGCTTTAACGAAGAGAGGTGTAAGGCCATTGGGGAAGAAGTGGCCCGGCTCTTGGCAGTTGGGTTCATTATTGAAGTTTTTCATCCTGAATGGTTGGCTAACCCGGTGCTGGTGCTTAGGAAAAATGGTACTTGGTGTATGTGTGTGGATTACACAGACCATAATAAACCCTGCCCGGCCGATCCTTTTGCTCTTCCCCGTATTGATCAGATTATTGATGCTACGGCGGGTTGTGAGTGTTTGAGTTTTTTGGATGCATACTCTGGTTATCATCAGATCAAGATGGCAATTAAGGACCAGGAGAAGACTGCTTTCATTTCTCCGTTTGGAGCCTTCTGCTATGTATCTATGCCTTTTGGGATCAGTAGTACCCAGGTGACTTATCAGCGGTGTGTTCAAAATTGCCTTCATGATCAGATTGGACGGAATGTTCATGCTTACGTGGATGATCTTGTTGTGAAATCCAGGAAGAAGGAAACCTTGATAGATGATTTGAAAGAGACCTTTGACAATCTCCGGGTCTACAAGATGATGCTTAACCCGGCCAAATGTGTTTTTGGTGTGCCAACACGCAATCTCTTGGGTTTTTTGGTTTTTGAAAGGGGCATTGAAGCTAAGCTGGAGAAAATCAAGGCTATTACTTCCTTGGCTAAACCGGCGTGTTTTAATGATGTTCAGCGTCTGACGGGTCATACTGCGGCTTTAAGCCGGTTCATAAGCCAGTTGGGAGAAAGTGCTATCCCTCTGTACCAGATGATGAAGAAAACATATCACTTTGTCAGGAGTGATGCTGCTGATCAGGCGTTTGAAGCCTTGAAGAAACAATTAGCTGAGCCGCCAATCCTTGCCGCTCCTATTGATAAGGAGCCCTTATTGTTATATGTGGCTGCCAATGGCCGAGCTGTCAGTGTAGCAATTGTGGTGGAAAGGAAGGAAGCAGGCAATGAACATCCGGTTCAGCAGCCGGTTTATTACATCAGTGAGGTGCTCATTGAATCCAAGCAGAGGTATCCCCATTGGCAGAAGCTGGTATATGGGGTGTTCATGGCTAGTTGAAAGCTCAAGCAATATTTCCTTGGTCATCCCATCACTGTGGTTAGTTCTGCTCCTTTAGGGGATATTATTCAAAACAGAGAGGCCACATGTCGGGTAGCCAAGTGGGACATTGAGCTTGGACCCCATGGTTTGAAATATATGCCTCGCACAGCCATCAAGTCTCAAGCACTTGTGGATTTCATCAATGATTGGACAGAGCTGCAGATGCCTGAGAAGAAGCTGGATAGCACAGGACTACTCACTTTGATGGATCCAGGCAGTTCGAAGGCTCAGGGGCTGGAGTTGTTTGGACTTCCCCACTGTCGGTGTCAAAACCGATGGATCTCGGGTAGGGGGTCCCGAACTGTGCGTCTAAGGTCGATGGTAACAGGAGACGGGGGACACGATGTTTACCTAGGTTCGGGCCCTCTTTATGGAGGTAATACCCTACTTCTTGCTTGATTGATGTTGATGAATATGAGTATTACAAGAGTTGATCTACCACGAGATTGTAATGGCTAAAACCCTAGAAGTCTAGCCTATATGATTATGATTGCCTCTACGGACTAAAGCCTCCGGTTTATATAGACACCGGAGGGGACTAGGGTTGTACAAAGTCGGTTACAAAGAAAGGAATCTTCATATCCGAACGCCAAGCTTGCCATCCACGCCAAGGAGAGTCCTATCCGGACACGGGAGAGAGTCTTCTATCTTGTATCTTCACGGCCCATTAGTCCGGCCTGTGCTACATAGTCTGGACGCCTGAGGACCCCTTAATCCAGGACTTCCTCAGTAGCCCCTGAACCAGGCTTCAATGACGATGTGTCCGGCACACAGATTGTCTTCGACATTGCAAGGCGGGTTCCTTCTCCGAATACTCCAAAATAGCCTTCGAACACAAAGAACGTGTTCGGCTCTACAAAACAGGTACCACACACAACCGCAGAGAGTATAATATTTCATGGGTCCAATCCACTAACAACTTTTGTAGCGTGACAGCACGTCACCACCCGGTCATTATTTCGAACCTTTTTTTAGCCTGCCGCTCCATGTTTTGAGATGCGGTTTCATTGGCACGTCTTGTCAAAGCAGAGACCATGTCCCCTTATTACAGGATTATCATCAATACAGGCGTGGGTAATCGAAATGTGTGTCTGCACGACCCTTGGGAATAGGCGAATTTTAAGGCAAGTAGGGAGGCGTTTGATATTCACTGCCTTTATAAGGAGATAAGGATTCCTTTCTTTCACCCACGCCTTCTCTCTCTCTGCCCCCTCATTCTCGAGCTCCAGCGCCCAAGTTCTCATCTTTTCCGCCTAAAAAGAGCACTCCGACCATGTTCGAATCCGGAGCGCAAGGCAAGTGGATGGCCTCCTCCGTCAAGGAGAAGGACATTAGCAAGCTGTCGTGGATCTAAGTCTGACAGTAGAGTGGGGGGTAGGTATGGAGAGGCAAGGTCCTAGCTATGGAGAGGTTGTAAACACAAGGGATGTACGAGTTCAGGCCCTTCTCGGAGGAAGTAAAAGCCCTACGTCTCGGAGCCCGGAGGCGGTCGAGTGGATTATGTGTATATGGATTATAGGGTGCCGAACCCTTCTACCTGTGGAGGGGGGTGGCTTATATAGAGTGCGCCAGGACCCCAGCCAGCCCACGTAGGAGAGGGTTTAAGGTGCGTTAAGTCTGGGGCATTACTGGTAACGCCCCACATAAAGTGTCTTTACTATCATAAAGTCTACTTAATTACAGACCGTTGTAGTGCAGAGTGCCTCTTGACCTTCTGGTGGTCGAGTGAGTCTTTGTGGTCGAGTCCTTCAAGTCAGTCGAGTGAGTCCCTCGTAGGTCGACTGGAAGGTGATCTCTTCTAAGAATGTCCTTGGGCAGGGTACTTAGATCAGGTCTGTGACCCTACCCTAGGTACATGACTCCATCATTAGCCCCCGAATGGATTGAGGCTTGAGTGATGAAGGAGTTGATGCTGTTTCTGATTAGCCTTCGCATACTGGTCATGCGTTGTTTTGAAAAAAAATCTCTTTGTTGATAGTGAACAACTTTTCTTCAGTCGACTCGATCCATTCCTTTCCTTCGTCGAGTGATCTTTTGGACTTCGCCGATTTCTGAGCGACGGATCGCAGGAAATCCCGCGTTTGGCAGACCGATCTGCCGTTCGCGGATTCCGCGGGATGCGAAATTTGGGGAAGCGCGCGAAGCGGGGCGGACCGCGGTGTTCGGACGGGATAGGGCATAGACGCCTCGATCCCCGCGCCGCTTTTTTCGCCACGTATCGCGTCCGCGTAACTGTTCAGGATATGATTAGATCGACCGGGCCCACCTGTCATCCACTCGGAAGGGACCTTATAAATGCGACCGGCGAGGGTTTTTTGAACAGTGCCTCAACATTCTCTCTCTGTTCCTTTCGTCTCCGCCCAACGCGCTCGCTCTCGCCTCCGCACAACTTCCCCTCGCGCGTCCCGCTGGCAGCCATGGTCAAGGAGAAGACGGCGGCATTGGAACGCGCGAAGAAGGCGTCGGCGACGGAGAAGGCGAAGGGGAGATCCACCAGTCATGGCGGGTCTTCGTCTAGATCTCGCCTGCCGAAAGGCTGGGTCCAGGGAGATTGGATCCAGTCGACCATCACGGAGAAGGATCTCCTCGACATGGCCAACGAGGGCCTGATCCCTCATGGAGCTGCGAGGCTTCCGGGGAAAGAGTGGCAGCCCCAGCCGGAAGAGGGTGAGTGCGTGCTTCTGGCTACCCATGTCGACCGCGGATTTTCTTTGCCGCCGAGCATTTTCTTCCGTGGTTTCTTGAACTTCTTTGGAGCGCAACTCCACCACTTCACCCCGAATTCTATCGCCTACCTTGCTGCGTTCGTGTCCATGTGTGAGAGTTTTCTGGGTTGTCGACCGCATTGGGGCTTGTTCAAGCACATATTCACGTGTCGCTCTCAGACCGTGAAGAAGGCGAGCCCAGGCGACGAAAAAACCCGAGTTGTCCAAATGTGTGGGGGTCTGGGGATCCAGGTGAGGAACAAGAGCACCTTCCCAGCCATGACATTTCCCAAGTCAGTCAGAGGCTGTCAGTCGACCTGGTTCTACTGCCAGGATCAGTCGACGCCGGGGCAGTCGAGTGGACTCCCTCAGTTCACCATGGGCCGAGTGAGCAAGCCCTCCTCTCTGAAGGTGATTCCGGAGGAGAAAGCTGATGTGAAGATGCTGATGGAGCGTGTAGTTCAGTTGGTTCGGGAGGGAGTGACGGGTATGGATCTCCTGGAGGTTTTTCTTAGGCGTCGTATCCAGCCTCTTCAGTTCTGGAGCCATTGCATGTGGTTGTACTGCGGGACTGAGGATGTGACTTGGGTCAATCTAGAAGCAGTCGACGATGCCACTCTGGAAAGGTGGATGGCCGCTGTTACTGGGAACAAGGATAACCCTCGCGGAGCCAGAAGGATTCCTCCACTCGACTGCCACAGTGATCCAAACAAGGTATGTCTGCTCCACTTCCCATTGTATTCTTGTCACATTTATTTCTGTTTTCTCTGCCGATCGGTCGACTGATCTTTGTCTTGATGTCTATCAGGCCCTCACTGAGCTATACTCGATGCCCAATGGAGCACAGGCTCCGACCGAGGAGGGAGAAGCGAGCGGGGGCGAGAGCCAGGAGGAGGAGTGGGACTCGGACGCCGCTGAGGATGATGATGATGATGATGACGATGATGATGATGACGATGAGGACGAGGAAGAGGAGGAGGAGGAGGAGGTCGCACCACCGCGCTTGGAAAGGCGGTCGAAGCTTGTCCATGACCCTGCGACTGAACGTGGCAAGGGGGTTGCGACTGTTACACAGTCGACCAAGCGCCCTCGGACCACCTCTCCGGCGCCGACTGAAAAGGCGTCGAAGCAGCCCAGGGCGGCCCCGTCAAAGCCGACCAAGCTCCTGCCGAAGATGAAGGTGTCCATCCCCACCATATCAGGGTAATCATGCTGCTTAAGTCTTCTTGTTTTGTGCGAACTTTATCTCTGGTTGGCGCTGGAGTCAGTCGACTGATTCTTTGGAGTTGCAGTGCTGCTACTTCTGAGACCTCAGCCCGGGCTGACGACCATGAGATGGAGGACGCAACAACCTCAAGACCTGGTACTATACTCTTAACACCGTTTCTAGTCGACTGACTCATGATCTCTAACTCTGATCCTTTTCTGTAGCTCCATCCAATGTTGTTATCACTCTCACTGATGATGATGAAGATGAGGAACCGCTAAAGCACAGAAGGAGTAGGAAAGCGTCTGCCAGCAGGGTGCCCCAGGATGTGACGGTGCCTGAGACTCTGGTCGCGGAGGAGGAGAACACCACTCGACACACTGTGTCCTTCGCAGATCCACTGACGAGTGCTCTGCAGCCCTCCCTCTTCACGACGCACCACGTCCCAGAGGACCAAGCTGGCGCCGCGAAGGAGGCGATACGCCAGGCAGGGATCATGATGGAGCAGTTGAAGACCATCCGGGATGCGAGCCAGGCAGCTTACGACGCCAGTTCCGCCCTTCAAAGCAATGTTCAGGTCAGTCGACCACCGCTTGTTCTGTTAGGATATGCTATCAAAAACTTTTCTTTCCAGAATTTATAGTAATCACCCACTGGGTGTGTTGATTTAAACTCCGTGTTAGCGGGGGCACGCTGAGTGCACCCGTTGGGTGTAGTCCCCAAGGCTAAGGTCGACTGCTGGCAGTCGGCCTTAGGCTTTATAAGTTCAGTCTTTCCGTCATTCGACTATGGCGAATGGATTTCGCAAACCGGTGGGGGCACGCTGAGTGCACCCACTGGGTGTAGTCCCCAAGGCTAAGGTCGACTACTGGCAGTCGGCCTTAGGCTTTATAAGTTCAGTCTTTCCGTCACTCGACTATGGTGAATGGATTTCGCAAACCGGTGGGGGCACGCTGAGTGCACCCACTGGGTGTAGTCCCCGAGACTGTGGTCGACTGCTTGCAGTCGATTACAGTCTTAAAGAATACATCTTGTTTTTTTTTGAGGTCGACTGGTCGACTCTGTCTTCAATAGGATTAGTGGGGGCACGCTGAGTGCACCCACTGGGTGTAGTCCCCGAGACTACGGTCGAATGCTTGTATTCGGCTGTAGTCTTAGAAACGCATGATTTTTCCTTTTCCACTCGGAAGTGAATTATCTTTGACATTTAGTCGATTGATTCTTCGCAGAGATCCTGTGACCTTGCGGCTCGCTACACTGAGCTGGAAAACAAGCACATTCAGCTCGAGCTGGATTTGAAGCTGGTTCAGGAGAATCTGACGAAGGCAAAGGAGGAGACCAAAGGTATGTTTGGTGAGACCTCGACGACTGCTTTTTCCCTTTATTTGTTTCAAAATCTGATCTTGATGTAACTTGCAGGTAAGGTGAAGGAGGCCCAACAGAAAAAAGACCTTGAGCTAGCTGAGAAGATCAAGCTTGCTGACGAGAAGTTAGCTTTAGTCACCAAGCTTGAACAAGAAAATACCAATCTGAAAGCTGCTCTTGGGAAGAAAAATGATCTGGAGGCCTTCCTGAGTGGTCTTGCCAAGAAGCTGTTCCTTATGCTTGAAGGTAAACCTTTATGCTCAACAATCATTTTCAACTTTGATTTTTCCATTCGACCATTGCCTTGACTCGGTGATTTCCCTTGCAGAATTTTTTCAAGACTTTGAAGAAGAGACTAGCCGACTGGAACCAAACCTTGACCCCGTCAACTCTCCGGTGAACGACAAAGTTGCCATGAATGTTTTTCGACTGGAGTCCCGTGTTGCAGCTGTCGTGGACTATCTTGCAAGGCTGAAGGTCGCCACATCTCGCATCGACTCAACGCTCTGGCCCAGGGAGACACTCCAGCATGACCCCGAGTCGCTGATGGCTCGCTTGAACACGGTCCCTGGTCGAGTGCAGGAGTGGAAAAAGTCCTCGGCTCGGTGCGGTGCAGATGTTGCTCTGTGTCTGGCCCGAGTCCACTGCAAAGATGCACGAGAAGACAAGCTGGCGGCCCTCCGGGTGGCCAACACCAAGAAACACGACTTCAGGTCCTTTATGGAAACTTTCATTGCTGCTGCCACTCGGATCGCAGATGGAATTGATCTTGATGAGTTTGTTGCACCTTCTAGCCCTCCATAGGAGGGGTAAAAAACTTCTTTTAAGCTCGACGCTTTAAATTTGCCTTGGTATGCCGAGTGGGGTTGTAACCGATAAACCTTAACAGGCTTAGCGCCTGAGCACTTTCGGTTCCTTTAGGTATCGTTCCGAACTTGAATTTGATGTTTGAACATGATTGCTTTTGGCTTGAAATGTCTTTTGCAGGTTCAAAGCAAGACACTCACTGCAGTCGACTTATTCCTTAATCCACTTAGGCGAGCACTGGGCTGCAGCTAAACCCCCGAGTGAGAGGTTTGCTCTTCACTCGGTAGGATTTTTATATCTTAGGCGAGCACTGGGCTGCAGCTAAGCCCCCGAGTGAGAGGTTTGCTCTTCACTCGGTAGGATTTTTATATCTTAGGCGAGCACTGGGCTGCAGCTAAGCCCCCGAGTGAGAGGTTTTCTCTTCACTCGGTAGGATTTTTATATCTAAGGCGAGCACCGGGCTGCAGCTAAGCCCCCGAGTGAGAGGTTTGCTCTTCACTCGGTAGGATTTTTATATCTTAGGCGAGCACTGGGCTGCAGCTAAGCCCCCGAGTGAGAGGTTTGCTCTTCACTCGGTAGGATTTTTATATCTTAGGCGAGCACTGGGCTGCAGCTAAGCCCCCGAGTGGAAGGCTGGCTTACCACTCGGTAGGAATTTTATAACTTAGGCGAGTACTTGGACTGCAGCTAAGCCTCCGAGTGGAAGTCTGGCTTACCACTCGGTAGGATTTTGATAACTTAGGCGAGTACTTGGACTGCAGCTAAGCCTCCGAGTGGAAGTCTGGCTTACCACTCGGTAGGAATTTTATAACTTAGGCGAGTACTTGGACTGCAGCTAAACCTCCGAGTGGAAGTCTGGCTTACCACTCGGTAGGATTTTGATAACTTAGGCGAGTACTTGGACTGCAGCTAAGCCTCCGAGTGGAAGTCTGGCTTACCACTCGGTAGGATTTTGATAACTTAGGCGAGTACTTGGACTGCAGCTAAGCCTCCGAGTGGAAGTCTGGCTTACCACTCGGTAGGATTTTGATATCTTAGGCGAGTACTTGGACTGCAGCTAAGCCTCCGAGTGGAAGTCTGGCTTACCACTCGGTAGGATTTTATTTAATCTTAGGCGAAATGGATTCGCGGCTAAGCCTCCGAGTGGGAGTCTGGCTCACCACTCAGTAAGGATTTTTACAAACTTAGGCGAAACAGATTCGCGGCTAAGCCTCCGAGTGGGAGTCTGGCTCACCACTCGGTAAGGATTTTTACAAATTTAGGCGAAACAGATTCGCGGCTAAGTCACCCACTGAGGGGAAAATTTTATTGGACAAAATAAAAAGTGACAAAAATTATGGAGGAACTATGACACTATTATTTTGAAATCCATGAACTACAGGAGTACTTTATTGCAACTCATCCGAGTGATAAACTTAAGTGTAAAATGGGCGGAGTAGTTCCGCGTTCCAAGCTCGGGGCTCGTCGATATTATGTTCGACGTTGTAAAGACGGTACGCTCCGTTGTGGAGAACTTTGGTGACGATGAAGGGTCCTTCCCAAGAAGGAGCAAGCTTGTGATGTTTCTTCTGATCCACTCGGAGAACTAAATCTCCTTCCTGGAAGGCTCGACCCCTCACATTTCTGGCGTGGAAACGACGCAAATCTTGTTGGTAGATGGTCGATCGGATCAGAGCCATCTCCCTTTCTTCCTCTAAAAGGTCGACTGCGTCCTGCCGCGCTTGTTCAGCTTCTACTTCGTTGTAGATCTCAACTCGAGGAGCATTGTGGAGAAGATCACTCGGCAAGACTGCTTCAGCTCCGTAGACCAAGAAGAATGGAGTTCTTCCGGTCGACCGATTAGGTGTGGTCCGCAGTCCCCAAAGCACCGAGGGAAGTTCGTCGACCCAAGCTCCAGCTGCATGCTTGAGATCATGCATCAGTCGGGGTTTCAATCCCTTGAGAATCAGGCTATTGGCTCGCTCTGCTTGTCCATTCGTCTGTGGATGGGCGACCGAAGCGTAGTCGACTCGTGTGCCTTGAGAGTTGCAGAAATCCCTGAATTCTTCCGAGTCAAAGTTCGACCCATTATCCGTAATGATGCTGTGCGGGACTCCATATCTGAATATCAGTTCCCTGATGAAGCTAACAGCAGCACCGGCGTCAAGGTTCTTGATTGGTTTAGCCTCAATCCACTTGGTGAACTTGTCGACTGCCACCAGTACATGCGTGAAGCCACTTCGACCTGTTCTCAAAGGACCGACCATGTCCAACCCCCATACTGCGAAAGGCCAGACGAGTGGAATGGTCTTCAGAGCTGATGCAGGCTTGTGCGACATATTCGAGTAGAACTGACATCCCTCGCACTTATCCACTATTTCCTTTGCCATCTCATTCGCCTTTGGCCAGTAAAATCCGGCTCGGTATGCTTTGGCCACGATGGTCCGAGAGGACGCATGATGACCACAGGTTCCCGAGTGGATATCATTAAGGATGATTCGACCTTCTTCTGGTGTTATGCACTTCTGACCAACTCCAGTCGCGCTTTCTCTATATAACTGTCCTTTGATTACGGTAAAGGCTTTAGATCGACGGGCGATCTGTCGAGCCTCTTCCTCATCCTCCGGAAGCTCTTTTCTCAGGATATACGCGATATACGGAACTGTCCAGTCGGGAATGACCACCAAGACCTCCATGACAAAGTCGACTACTGCTGCGACTTCAACCTCAGTCGGATCTGTGGCACTCTTGGGCTATGGAGCTTCTTTGGTGAAAGGGTCTTCTTTGACTGACGGAGTGTGTATATGCTCCAAGAACACACCACTCGGAATGGCCCCTCTCTTGGAACCTATCTTTGCTAGATCATCAGCTGCTTGATTTTTCAGTCGGGGTATATGATGGAGCTCCAACCCCTCGAACTTCTTTTCCAGCTTCCTCACTGCACTGCAGTATCCAGTCATGGCTGGGCTTCTCACGTCCCACTCCTTCATCACTTGGTTGACCACTAAATCTGAGTCGCCATAGACCATCAGGCGACGGACGCCGAGTGAAATGGCCATGCGCAATCCGTATAAGAGGGCCTCATACTCTGCCTCATTGTTGGAGGAATCAAAGTGAATCTGGAGCACATATCTGAGCTTATCTCCTCTGGGAGAAACCAGGAGAACCCTAGCACCGGAACCATTCAACATCTTAGAGCCATCAAAAAACATGGTCCAATGCTCCGAGTGAACTTCAGTCGGCTGCTGCTGTTCAATCCACTCGGCGAGGAAATCTGCTATTGCCTGGGACTTAATGGCTTTCTTTGCCTCAAACTTGATATCAAGGGGAAGAAGTTCAATCGCCCATTTAGCCACTCGACCAGTTGCATCCCTGTTGTGCAAAATCTCTGATAGTGGAGCGTCGCTGACGACTGTGATGGAATGATCAGAGAAATAATACACAAGCTTCTGATAATGAGGATATCTTTGCTTGGATGGAGTCAAGACTTCAGACAAATAATACACTGGACGCTGAACTTTGAAAGCTTTTCCTTCTTCTTCCTGCTCGACCGTAAGCACAGTACTGACGACTTGTCCTGTGGCTGCGATATAGAGCAACAGAGGCTCTTTGCTGATTGGAGCAGCAAGCACCGGCTGGGTGGAGAGCAGAGCTTTTAGCTCGGCAAACGCTGCATCAGCTTCTAGAGTCCACTCGAACTTGTCTGCCTTCTTCATCAGTCGGTAAAGAGGCAATGCCTTTTCACCGAGTCGTGAGATGAATCGACTTAGTGCGGCCAAGCATCCAGTAAGCTTCTGGACATCGTGCACTCGCACAGGGCGTTTCATCCGGAGAATAGTGCCGATCTTTTCTGGATTAGCGTTGATCCCTCGCTCGGAAACGAGAAAACCGAGTAACTTGCCACCAGGAACTCCGAATGTGCACTTTGATGGATTGAGCTTGATATCATACCTTCTGAGGTTGGCAAATGTTTCGGCGAGGTCAGCGAGCAGGTCGGAACCTTTTCGTGACTTGACGATGATATCATCCATATACGCTTCCACATTCCGACTGATTTGAGTGAGTAGACACTTCTGAATCATTCGCATAAATGTGGCTCCGGCATTCTTGAGGCCGAATGGCATGGTGATATAGCAGAGGCACCCGAATGGAGTGATGAAAGCTGTTTTTACCTCGTCGGGTCCGTACAGACGGATCTGGTGGTACCCGGAGTAGGCGTCTAGAAAAGACAATCTCTCGCATCCCGCGGTCGAGTCAACAATTTGATCTATGCGAGGGAGAGGAAAATGATCTTTCGGGCAGGCCCGGTTGATGTGCTTGAAATCAATGCACATTCGGAGCGATTTGTCCTTCTTAGGAACCATGACGACATTAGCGAGCCATTCGGAGTGGTATATCTCTTGGATAAACACTGCCGCCAACAGTCGAGCCACTTCCTCACCAATGGCTTTTCTCTTCTGGACGGCGGACCGCCGAAGATGCTGTTTGACTGGTTTTGCTGATGAGTCGACTCTTAGGCGATGCTCAGCCAGTCCCCTGGGAACACCTGGCATGTCAGCGGGCTTCCATGCAAAAATGTCCCAGTTCTCACGGAGGAACTGGATGAGCGCTTCTTCCTATTTCGGGTCGAGTGTTGTGGAGATGTGGGTCGGGGCTGCATCGGGGTCGGTCGGGTGAATGTGAACAGGCTTCGTCTCACCGGACGACTGAAATGCAGATTCTGTGGTGGGTTTCTTGGATCGCAGCAAATCACTCGGATCTGCGTTTTGCTTGTATTCTTCAAACTCGACCGCTGTCACCTGGGAATCAGCAATCTTTGAGCCCTTCTGAAAGCACTCTTCTGCCTTTTTCCGATCACCGGTGACAGTGATCACTCCTTTGGGGTCGGGCATCTTCAATTTGAGGTACACGTAACATGGTCAAGCCATGAACCGTGCATAAGCTGGTCTCCCCAAAATGGCATGATATGCACTCTGAAAATCCACGACCTCAAACGTCAACTTCTCTTTGCGAAAATGTTTCGAATCACCAAACGCCACGTCCAGAGCTATTTGGCCGAGTGACTCGGCTTTCTTCCCTGGTATAACTCCATGAAAGCTCATGTTACTGGTGCTCAGTCGGGACATCGGAATGCCCATTCCTTTCAGTGTGTCTGCATACAGCAAATTCAGCCCGCTACCACCGTCCATCAGCACTTTTGTCAGTCGAGTGCCTTCGACAACTGGATCGACCACCAAAGCTTGCCTCCCAGGGGTGGCAATATGAGTCGGGTGATCAGATTGGTCGAATGTGATGGGTGTTTGGGACCATCTCAGATAATTTGCTTTTGCTGGGGTAACCATGTTCACCTCGCGGTTAATGACTTTCAATCGACTCTTGCTTTCCACATCTGCAAAGATCATCAGAGTGGAGTTGACATGCGGATATCCTTCCTCACTGTCCTCCTTGTCTTCGGCCTTGTCCGACTCCTTTTCCTTGTCTTTCGACTGTTTTCCTTGAAACTGCTGGATCAGGAGTCGACACTGGCGAGTGGTATGCTTTGGGTAAATGATATTCCCCTCTTCGTCTTTCTTCGTGTGGATGTGACACGGCATATCCATCACGTCGTTCCCTTCTTTATCCTTTACCTTCTTAGGGTTCCAGGATCCTTTTGGTTTCCCTTTAAACTTTCCCTGAGTCATGGCCAGAGCCTCTCCAGGAGCTGCCGGTTCAGCCTTCCGCTTCTGTTTCCGACTGGTGTTTCCCTTCTCCGACTGACTCGGCTTGTGCTTGCCGCTTCGGAGTCGGTCTTCTTCTTCGCCGTTGGCGTACTTGGTAGCAATTTCCATCATCCGACTCAAGGTCATGTCTCCGGTTCGACCAAATTTCAAACTCAATTCTCTGTTCTTGACACCATCCTTGAAGGCGCAGACTGCCTGATGATCAGACACATTCTCCACAGTATGGTGCAAAGTGATCCACCTCTGAATATACTCTCTGAGAGTCTCATTGGTCTTCTGCACGCAGACTTGCAGCTCCGTCAATCCAGCCGGCTGCTTGCAAGTTCCTTCAAACGTTCTGACGAACACTCGGGACAGATCTTCCCAAGTGTAAATGCTGCTAGGAGGTAACTGATTCAACCACGCTCTGGCAGAACCTTCCAACATGAGGGGCAAGTGCTTCATGGCCACCTCGTCATTCCCACCACCAATCTGAACCGCCACTCGGTAGTCCTCAAGCCAAGTTTCAGGCTTAGACTCACCGGTGAACTTGCTGACTCCTGTTGCCAACCTGAAATTGGGAGGAATCACTGCGGCTCTGATAGCTCTGCTGAAACATTCCGGACCAGAAACGTGCACTCGACTGCTCGTGGGCGCATCTCTGTCGAGTCCACCTCGATGGGCTCTGTTCCGGTCGACCAAGCCTTGCACGATAATGGATCGCGCGTCGAAGCCTGGTTCTCTGGGGTCGACTGGAACTCTTTGCCCTGCACTGAGCTGACGTCTGTCATCTTGCTGCCGAGGAGCGTAAGACCCACCCCTCGGAGGGGAAGTGGGCACTCGACGCCTATCATCTCGGTCGTGTCGGTCTCCATATTGGTCTCGCCGATTCTCGCGCCCTTCACGCCGCGGAGGCGATCTGGGTCTGTGAGCCGACTGAACCGTATTCGCAGCGACGGATCGATTGTGAATTCTGTTGCGCAACTGCGACACGGCTGAATTCTGATCTCCTGCTGCCCGGAGCAGATCCCTGATCTGCATCAAGCCTCTGCCAGCTTCCGACTGAGAGGGCTGGATGGACTCTGCAATACGGGTCGCAGCTGCTAAATTCTGGATTGGGGTTCGATATACCTGAGTTGGCGGGAAGAGTTGACGTCGACTGGCGTCGGGAACTCGTTGCCGCATGCGCTCGTCGAGTGCTCGCTGAAGATTCTCCAGGCGAGCGCGTTCGGCCAAATTGGCCAAACGTGCCTCCTCCAAGGCGCGAGCCTCGGGGGTTTCTCCCGCGATGGGAGTATGCAGGGCATCCATGTTCCTGCGGCGAAGTTCCCCTCTTTGCAGAGAGTCGAGTGGCTCGGGCTGGTACTCTTCGTGGTCTCGTGCGGGGTCGCCTCCGTCGCCTGCCCCACCATCACGGGCGAAGCCAGGGGGGCTGCGAGGCCCGTCGACCATCAGGATTTCCGCCGCTGGATCACTGCTATCGCATTCGGATGCAGTCTCTACGGAGCCACTCGACAGATCGAACAGGCCGTAGAGAGATTCGTCGGGCTTGATTGCCACAACTTGGGTGGTGGCCGTCTGGCGAGCCACCGCGTGTCTCACCCACCGCTGAAGCCTCGACCGACCCGAGTGCTTGCGCTGGCGGGAGACCGGGAGGGTGGTCGATAGGGGAGTCGACCGATATGGGGTCGACGGTTGCCGCAGCAGAACTCCGCGGACACATGCTTGAAAATGCGTCGCACCGCGGACGGGGAGCGCATCGACGTCGAGTGGAGCCTCCTGGAGCTAGGCGGAGTCGTCGGCGATGAAGGTGAGAGCACCGAGATGAATCTCTCGACCCTCGACCAAAACTCCAGCAGCTACCATGATGAAAGTACTCGGAAGAATCGCAACTTCTCCACAAAATCGCTAAAACACCTGCCCCATGGTTGGCGCCAACTGTCGTGGATCTAAGTCTGACAGTAGAGTGGGGGTAGGTATGGAGAGGCGAGGTCCTAGCTATGGAGAGGTTGTAAACACAAGAGGTGTACGAGTTCAGGCCCTTCTCGGAGGAAGTAAAAGCCCTACGTCTCGGAGCCCGGAGGCGGTCGAGTGGATTATGTGTATATGGATTACAGGGTGCCGAACCCTTCTACCTGTGGAGGGGGGTGGCTTATATAGAGTGCGCCAGGACCCCAGCCAGCCCACGTAGGAGAGGGTTTAAGGTGCGTGAAGTCCGGGGCGTTACTGGTAACGCCCCACATAAAGTGTCTTTACTATCATAAAGTCTACTTAATTACAGACTGTTGCAGTGCAGAGTGCCTCTTGACCTTCTGGTGGTCGAGTGAGTCTTCGTGGTCGAGTCCTTCAAGTCAGTCGAGTGAGTCCCTCGTAGGTCGACTGGAAGGTGATCTCTTCTAAGAATGTCCTTGGGCAGGGTACTTAGATCAGGTCTGTAACCCTACCCTAGGTACATGACTCCATCACAAGCTCCGGGAGGTCGGGTACTTGGCCAAGGAAGTTGCCCACCGGCTTCCGGCCAAGGGGCAGATCGTCCCCACCCCGGAGCCCCGCGAGAGGGTAGTGTTCATCCCCCACTTCATCCGCGGGCTGGGATTTCCTCTCCACCCATTCGTCAGCAGACTTATGTTCTACTACGGGCTGGATTTCCACAATCTGGCCCCCAACTCCTTCCTCAACATATCGGCATTCATTGTCGTGTGCGAGGCCTTCCTCCGCATCTCTCCCCACTTCGGACTATGGTTAAAGATCTTCAACGTGAAGCCGAAGGTGGTGGATGGCCAACACGCAGAGTGCGGAGGCGCCATGGTGAGCAAGATGCCCAATGGTACATGGCCCAAGGGTACCTTTGTGGAAACCGTCAAAGGGTGACAAAAGGAGTGGTTCTATGTCACAGAGCCCCGCGACGCCACCTGGGCCGCGGTTCCCGAGTTCAGGTCCGGGGCCCGAATGCGACTCACCTCCTGGCTAGAGAAGGGCCTAGACTGGGCCTCGTCACACGAGCGGACAGCACTGCAGACGCGCATCAAGAGCATGGTCGACAAGAACATCAAGCTTGTCAATGTGATCCATGTGATGCTTTTTCGTCGGATCCTTCCATAATCTCTATTTGTCATTGTAAACATGTTTCATTCATATAGGTTGAATCAGGAACGATGCACTAATCATATTGACAAAAACAAGATAGGTCGAGTTCATACCAGCTTCTCTCATCTCAATCAGTTCATCACATATCTGTTGGGGAACGTAGTAATTTCAAAAAAATTCCTACGCACACGCAAGATCATGGTGATGCATAGAAACGAGAGGGGAGAGTGTTGTCCACGTACCCTCGTAGACCGAAAGTGGAAGCGTTATGACAACGCGGTTGATGTAGTCGTACGTCTTCGCTACCCGACCGATCAAGCACCGAAACTACGGCACCTGCGAGTTCTAGCACATGTTCAGCTCGATTACGATCCCCGGACTCCGATCCAGCAAAGTGTCGGGGAAGAGTTCCGTCAGCACGACGGCGTGGTGACGATCTTGATGTTCTACTGTCGCAGGGCTTCGCCTAAGCACCGCTACAATATTATTGAGGAGTATGGTGGAGGGGGGCACCGCACACGGCTAAGAGAACGATCACGAAGATCAACTTGTGTGTCTAGAGGTGCCCCCTGCCCCCGTATATAAAGGAGAAAGGGGGAGGGGCGGCCGGCTAGGAGGAGGCGCACCAGGGAGGAGTCCTACTCCTACCGGGAGTAGGACTCCCTCCTTTTCCTTGTCCAACTAGGAGAGGGGGAAGGAAGGGAGAGAGGAGAGGAAGGAAAGGGGGGACGCCGCCCTTCCTCCTTGTCCAATTTGGACTATAGGGGGAGGGGGCGCGCGGCCTGCCCTGGCCGCCCCTCCTCTTCTCCACTTTGGGCCCATGAGGCCCATTAACCCCCGGGGGGGTTCCGGTAACCCCCCCGGTACTCCGGTTTTATCCGAAACTTCTCCGAGACACTTCCGGTGTCTGAATATAGCGGTCCAATATATCAATATTTATGTCTCGACCATTTTGAGACTCGTCGTCATGTCCGTGATCACATTCGGGACTCCGAACAAACTTCGGTACATCAAAATATATAAACTCATAATGAAACTATCATCGTAACGTTAAGCGTGCGGACCCTACGGGTTCGAGAACAATGTAGACATGACCGAGACACATCTCCGGTCAATAACCAATAGCGGAAGCTGGATGCTCATATTGGCTCCTACATATTCTACGAAGATCTTTATCGGTCAGACCGCATAACAACATATGTTGTTCCCTTTGTCATCGGTATGTTACTTGCCCGAGATTCGATCGTCGGTATCTCAATACCTAGTTCAATCTCGTTACCGGCAAGTCTCTTTACTCGTTCTGTAATACATCATCTCGCAACTAACTCATTAGTTGCAATGCTTGCAAGGCTTATGTAATGTGCATTACCGAGAGGGCCCAGAGATACCTCTCCGACAATCGGAGTGACAAATCCTAATCTCGAAATACGCCAACCTAACATGTACCTTTGGAGACACCTGTAGAGCTCCTTTATAATCACCCAGTTACGTTGTGACGTTTGGTAGCACACAAAGTGTTCCGTCGACAAACGGGAGTTGCATAATCTCATAGTCATAGGAACATGTATAAGTCATGAAGAAAGCAATAGCAACATACTAAACAATCGGGTGCTAAGCTAATGGAATGGGTCATGTCAATCACTTCATTCTCCTAATGATGTGATCCCGTTAATCAAATTACAACACATGTCTATGGTTAGGAAACATAACCATCTTCGATCAACGAGCTAGTCAAGAAGAGGCATACTAGTGACGTTTAGTTTGTCTATGTATTCACACAAGTATTATGTTTCCGGTTAATACAATTCTAGCATGAATAATAAACATTTATCATGATATAAGGAAATAAATAATAACTTTATTATTGCCTCTAGGGCATATTTCCTTCAGTCTCCCACTTGCACTAGAGTCAATAATCTAGATTACACAGTAATGATTCTAACACCCATGGAGCTTTGGTGCTGATGATGTTTTGCTCGTGGAAGAGGCTTAGTCAATGGGTCTGCTACATTCAGATCCGTATGTATCTTACAAATCTCTATGTCTCCCACCTGGACTAGATCCCGGATGGAATTGAAGCGTCTCTTGATGTGCTTGGTTCTCTTGTGAAATCTGGATTCTTTTGCCAAGGCAATTGCACCAGTATTGTCACAAAAGATTTTCATTGGACCCGATGCACTAGGTATGACACCTAGATCGGATATGAACTCCTTCATCCAGACTCCTTCGTTTGCTGCTTCCGAAGTAGCTATGTACTCCACTTCACATGTAGATCCCGCCACGACACTTTGTTTAGAACTACACCAACTGACAGCTCCACCATTTAATGTAAACACATATCCGATTAGCGATTTAGAATCGTCCGGATCAGTGTCAAAGCTTGCATCAACGTAACCATTTATGATGAGCTCTTTGTCACCTCCATATACGAGAAACATATCCTTAGTCCTTTTCAGGTATTTCAGGATGTTCTTGACCGCTGTCCAGTGATCCACTCCTGGATTACTTTGGTACCTCCCTGCTAGACTTATAGCAAGACACACATCAGGTCTGGTACACAGCATTGCATACATGATAGAACCTATGGCTGAAGCATAGGGAACATCTTTCATTTTCTCTCTATCTTCTGCAGTGGTCGGGCATTGAGTCTTACTCAATTTAACACCTTGTAACACAGCCAAGAATCCTTTCTTTGCTTGATCCATTTTGAACTTCTTCAAAACTTTGTCAAGGTATGTGCTTTGTGAAAGTCCAATTAAGCGTCTTGATCTATCTCTATAGATTTTAATGCCCAATATGTAAGCAGCTTCACCGAGGTCTTTCATTGAAAAACTCTTATTCAAGTATCCCTTTATGCTATCCAGAAATTCTATATCATTTCCGATTAGTAATATGTCATCCACATATAATATCAGAAATGCTACAGAGCTCCCACTCACTTTCTTGTAAATACAGGCTTCTCCAAAAGTCTGTATAAAACCAAATGCTTTGATCACACTATCAAAGCGTTTATTCCAACTCTGAGAGGCTTGCACCAGTCCATAAATGGATCGCTGGAGCTTGCACACTTTGTTAGCTCCCTTTGGATCGACAAAACCTTCCGGCTGCATCATATACAACTCTTCTTCCAGAAATCCATTCAGGAATGCAGTTTTGACATCCATCTGCCAAATTTCATAATCATAAAATGCGGCAATTGCTAACATGATTCGGACAGACTTAAGCATCGCTATGGGTGAGAAGGTCTCATCGTAGTCAATCCCTTGAACTTGTCGAAAACCTTTTGCGACAAGTCGAGCTTTGTAAACAGTAACATTACCATCAGCGTCAGTCTTCTTCTTGAAGATCCATTTATTCTCAATTGCTTGCCGATCATGGGCAAGTCAACCAAAGTCCACGCTTTGTTCTCATACATGGATCCCATCTCAGATTTCATGGCTTCAAGCCATTTTGCGGAATCTGGGCTCACCATCGCTTCTTCATAGTTCATAGGTTCATCATAATCTAGTAGCATGACTTCCAGAACAGGATTACCGTACCACTCTGGTGCAGATCTTACTCTGGTTGATCTATGAGGTTCAATAGTAACTTGTTCTGAAGTTTCATGATCATCATCATTAGCTTCCTCACTAATTGGTGTAGGTGTCACAAAAACTGGTTTCTGTGATGTATTACTTTCCAATAAGGGAGCAGGTACATTTACCTCATCAAGTTCTACTTTCCTCCCACTCACTTCTTTCGAGAGAAAGTCCTTCTCTAGAAACTTTCCGAATTTAGCAACAAAAGTCTTGCCTTCGGATCTGTGATAGAAGGTGTATCCAATAGTTTCCTTTGGATATCCTATGAAGACACATTTCTCCGATTTGGGTTCGAGCTTATCAGGTTGAAGTTTCTTCACATAAGCATTGCAGCCCCAAACTTTTAGAAACGACAACTTTGGTTTCTTGCCAAACCACAGTTCATAAGGCTTCGTCTCAATGGATTTTTATGGTGCCCTATTTAACTTGAATGCGGCCGTCTCTAAAGCATAACCCCAAAACGATAGCGGTAAATCAGTAAGAGACATCATAGATCGTACCATATCTAGTAAAGCATGATTACGACATTCGGACACACCATTACGCTGTGGTGTTCCGGGTGGCGTTAGTTGTGAAACTATTCCGCATTGTTTCAAATGTACACCAAACTCGTAACTCAAATATTCTTCTCCACGATCAGATCGTAGAAACTTTATTTTCTTGTTACGATGATTTTCAACTTCACTCTGAAATTCTTTGAACTTTTCAAATGTTTTAGACTTATGTTTCATTAAGTAGATATACCCATATCTGCTTAAGTCATCTGTGAAGGTGAGAAAATAACGATATCCGCCACGAGCTTCAATATTCATTGGACCACATACATCTGTATGTATGATTTCCAACAAATCTGTTGCTCTCTCTATAGTTCCGGAGAACGGTGTTTTGGTCATCTTGCCCATAAGGCACGGTTCGCAAGTACCAAGTGATTCATAATCAAGTGGTTCCAAAAGCCCATCAGTATGGAGTTTCTTCATGCGCTTTACACTGATATGACCCAAACGGCAGTGCCACAAATAAGTTGCACTATCATTATCAACTCTGCATCTTTTGGCTTCAACATTATGAATATGTGTGTCACTACTATCGAGATTTAATAAGAATAGACCACTCTTCAAGGGTGCATGACCATAAAAGATATTACTCATATAAATAGAACAACCATTATTCTCTGATTTAAATGAATAACCGTCTCGCATCAAACAAGATCCAGATATAATGTTCATGCTCAACGCTGGCACCAAATAACAATTATATAGGTCTAATACTAATCCCGAAGGTAGATTTAGAGGTAGCGTGCCGACCGCGATCACATCGACTTTGGAACCATTTCCCACGTGCATCGTCACCTCGTCCTTAGCCAATCTTCGCTTAATCCGTAGTCCCTGTTTCGAGTTGCAAATATTAGCAACAGAACCAGTATCAAATACCCAGGTGCTACTGCGAGCATTAGTAAGGTACACATCAATAACATGTATATCATATATACCTTTGTTCACCTTGCCATCCTTCTTATCCGCCAAATACTTGGGGCAGTTCCGCTTCCAGTGACCAGTCTGCTTGCAGTAGAAGCACTCAGTTTCAGGCTTAGGTCCAGATTTGGGTTTCTTCTCCTGAGTAGCAACTTGCTTGCTGTTCTTCTTGAAGTTCCCCTTCTTCTTCCCTTTGCCCTTTTTTCTTGAAACTAGTTGTCTTGTTGACCATCAACACTTGATGCTCCTTCTTGATTTGTACCTCCGCAGCTTTCAGCATTGCGAAGAGCTCGGGAATTGTCTTATCCATCCCTTGCATATTATAGTTCATCACGAAGTTCTTGTAGCTAGGTGGAAGTGATTGGAGACTTCTGTCAATGACGCAATCATCTGGAAGATTAACTCCCAATTGAATCAAGTGATTATTATACCCAGACATTTTGAGTATATGCTCACTGACAGAACTGTTCTCCTCCATCTTGCAGCTATAGAACTTATTGGAGACTTCATATCTCTCAATCTGGGCATTTGCTTGAAATATTAACTTCAACTCCTGGAACATCTCATATGCTCCATGACGTTCAAAACGTCGTTGAAGATCCGATTCTAAGCCGTAAAGCATGGCACATTGAACTATCAAGTAGTCATCAGCTTTGCTCTGCCAGACGTTCTTAACGTCGCCAGTTGCATCAGCAGTAGGCCTGGCACCCATCGGTGCTTCCTTGACGTAATTCTTCTGTGCAGCAATGAGGATAATCCTCAAGTTACGGACCCAGTCCGTGTAATTGCTACCATCATCTTTCAACTTTGCTTTCTCAAGGAACGCATTAAAATTCAACGGAACAACAGCACGGGCCATCTATCTACAATCAAACATAAACAAGCAAGATACTATCAGGTACTAAGTTCATGATAAATTTAAGTTCAATTAATCATATTACTAAAGAACTCCCACTTAGATAGACATCCCTCTAATCCTCTAAGTGATCACGTGATCCATATCAGCTAAACCCTGTCCGATCATCACGTGAGATGGAGTAGTTTCAATGGTGAACATCACTATGTTGATCATATCTACTACATGATTCATGCTCGACCTTTCGGTCTCCGTGTTCTGAGGCCATATCTATTATATGCTAGGCTCGTCAAGTTTAACCTGAGTATTCTGCGTGTGCAACTGTTTTGCACCCATTGTATTTGAACGTAGAGCCTATCACACCCGATCATCACGTGGTGTCTCAGCATGAAGAACTTTCACAACGGTGCATACTCAGGGAGAACACTTTTACTATGATAATTTAGTGAGGGATCATCTTATAATGCTACCGTCAATCAAAGCAAGATAAGATGCATAAAAGATAAACATCACATGCAATCAATATAAGTGATATGATATGGCCATCATCATCTTGTGCTTGTGATCTCCATCTTCGAAGCACCGTCATGATCACCATCGTCACCGGTGTGGCACCTTGATCTCCATCGTAGCATCGTTGTCGTCTCGCCAATATTATGCTTCTATGACTATCGCTACCGCTTAGTGATAAAGTAAAGCATTACATGGGCGATTGCATTGCATATAATAAAGCGACAACCATATGGCTCCTGCCAGTTGCCGATAACTCGGTTACAAAACATGATCATCTCATACAATAAAATCAAGCATCATGTCTTGACCATATCACATCACAACATGCCCTGCAAAAACAAGTTAGACGTCCTCTACTTTGTTTGTTGCAAGTTTTACGTGGCTGCTACGGGCTTAAGCAAGAACCAATCTCACCTACGCATCAAAATCACAACGATAGTTTGTCAAGTTGGTGCTATTTTAACCTTCGCAAGGACCGGGCGTAGCCACACTCGGTTCAACTAAAGTTGGAGAAACTGACACCCGCCAGCCACCTGTGTGCAAAGCACGTCGGTAGAACCAGTCTCGCGTAAGCGTACGCGTAATGTCGGTCCGGGCCGCTTCATCCAACAATACTGCCGAACCAAAGTATGACATGCTGGTAAGCAGTATGACTTATATCGCCCACAACTCACTTGTGTTCTACTCGTGCAAATAACATCAACACATAAAACCTAGGCTCGGATGCCACTGTTGGGGAACATAGTAATTTCAAAAAAATTCCTACGCACACGCAAGATCATGGTGACGCATAGCAACGAGAGGGGAGAGTGTTGTCCATGTACCCTCGTAGACCGAAAGCGGAAGCGTTATGACAACGCGGTTGATTTAGTCGTACGTCTTCGCGACCCGACCGATCAAGCACCGAAACTACGGCACCTGCGAGTTCTAGCACACGTTCAGCTCGATTACGATCCCCGGACTCTGATCTAGCAAAGTGTCGGGGAAGAGTTCCGTCAGCACGACGGCGTGGTGACGATCTTGATGTTCTACCGTCGCAGGGCTTCGCCTAAGCACCGCTACAATATTATCGAGGAGTATGGTGGAGGGGGGCACCGCACATGGCTAAGAGAACGATCACGAAGATCAACTTGTGTGTCTAGAGGTGCCCCCTGCCCCCGTATATAAAGGAGCAAGGGGGAGGGGCGGCCGGGCAGGAGGAGGCGCGCCAGGGAGGAGTCCTACTCCTACCGGGAGTAGGACTCCCTCCTTTTCCTTGTCCAACTAGGAGAGGGGGAAGGAAGGGAGAGAGGAGAGGAAGGAAAGGGGGGACGCCGCCCTCCCTCCTTGTCCAATTCGGACTACAGGGGGAGGGGGCGCACGGCCTGCCCTGGCCGCCCCTCCTCTTCTCCACTTTGGGCCCATGAGGCCCATTAACCCCCGGGGGGGTTCCGGTAACCCCCCCCCCGGTACTCCGGTTTTATCCAAAACTTCTCCGGAACACTTCCGATGTCCGAATATAGCGGTCCAATATATCAATATTTATGTCTCGACCATTTCAAGACTCCTCGTCATGTCCGTGATCACATTCGGGACTCCGAACAAACTTCGGTACATCAAAATATATAAACTCATAATGAAACTATCATCGTAACGTTAAGCGTGCGGACCCTACGGGTTCGAGAACAATGTAGACATGACCGAGACACGTCTCCGGTCAATAACCAATAGCGGAAGCTGGATGCTCATATTGGCTCCTACATATTCTACGAAGATCTTTATCGGTCAGACCGCATAACAACATATGTTGTTCCCTTTGTCATCGGTATGTTACTTGCCCGAGATTCGATCGTCGGTATCTCAATACCTAGTTCAATCTCGTTACCGGCAAGTCTCTTTACTCGTTCTGTAATACATCATCTCGCAACTAACTCATTAGTTGCAATGCTTGCAAGGCTTATGTAATGTGCATTACCGAGTGGGCCCAGAGATACCTCTCCGACAATCGGAGTGACAAATCCTGATCTCGAAATACGCCAACCCAACATGTACCTTTGGAGACACTTGTAGAGCTCCTTTATAATCACCCAGTTACATTGTGACGTTTGGTAGCACACAAAGTGTTCCGTCGACAAACGGGAGTTGCATAATCTCATAGTCATAGGAACATGTATAAGTCATGAAGAAAGCAATAACAACATACTAAACGATCGGGTGCTAAGCTAATGGAATGGGTCATGTCAATCACATCATTCTCCTAATGATGTGATCTCGTTAATCAAATTACAACACATGTCTATGGTTAGGAAACATAACCATCTTCGATCAACGAGCTAGTCAAGTAGAGGCATACTAGTGAAGTTTAGTTTGTCTATGTATTCACACAAGTATTATGTTTCCGGTTAATACAATTCTAGCATGAATAATAAACATTTATCTTGATATAAGGAAATAAATAATAACTTTATTATTGCCTCTAGGGCATATTTCCTTCAATATCATCATTATTGCCTTCCACTCACACGACCGAACGATGTGGAATAATAATAGTGCACGTGCATTGGACTAAGCTAGAATCTACAAGCATTTAATACAAGGGAGAAGACAAGGTAACATGGGCTCTTGGTTAAATCAACAGTAATGCATATGAGAGCCACTTAACATTTTCATTACGGTCTTCTCCTCTCGACCCCCAAAGAAAAGAAAAGAAATAAAACTATTTACACGGGAACGCTCCCAACAAGCAAAAGAAGAACGAGAAATCTTTTGGGGTTTTCTTTTAATTACTACTACTACATGCATGGAATGTTAACTTAGCTAAAATCTACAACTATTTTTTTTGGTTGTTCTTAAGGTTTTTCAAACACACAAGAAGAAAACTTAAAAAGAAAATAAACTAGCATGGATAGTACAATGAAAAAGTATGAGCACCGACAACTAGAATGAGTGTGTGAACATGAATGTAATGTCGGTGAGAAATACGTACTCCCCCAAGCTTAGGCTTTTGGCCTAAGTTGGTCTATGCCCACGGATGGCCTGGCGGATATCCAAAGTTGTAACTAGGGTCGTACTGAGATGCAGCAGCTACCGCCCTCTGGGCTGCAGCTTGAAGGCGTTCTGCTTCCGCCCTCCTCTCGTACTCGTTTTCCTCCGCCCTGGTTATGACATATCTCCCCTTTGCCTGAAAGTAAAAGAAAGTAGGAGCAGGGAGAGCAATATGGACAGCGCGACGTCTGTCAAAGATTAGTCGGTACTGGAGAAGCTGTTCATTCCTCTCAATAAACTGATGGCGAACCATAGCATTGTAATCTAGATAAGCAGGAGGCAACTCCATATCATTTTCACGAATGGGTACCTCAAGAAAATTAGCTAAACGGGTTGCATAAATTCCACCAAACAAATCTCCGCTAATACTGCGATGATGCAACCTTCGTGCAACAATAGCCCCCAAGTTATATTGTTTATCTCCTAACACAACACTCTTGAGGACACAAAGATCTGGAACGCACATGTGACAGGCTTCATCTTTACCATTACTACATCTACCTATAAAGAGAGCAAAATAATGTATGGCAGGAAAATGAATGCTCCCTATGGTAGCTTGCGTGATTTCCCGAGATTCCCTCACAGTTATACTAGCAAGAAAGTCTTTATATTCAGATTTGCGAGGTTCACTAGCACTAACCCACTGCGGGAGTTTACAAGCAATATTAAAATCCTCTAAGTCCATGGTATAAGATTTATCATAAAGATCAAACAGGACCATGTGAGAATTGCGTGATGATGTAAACTTAAACCTTCTCACAAAAGAATCAGTTCGGGAATAGTATTGACGGTACTTATCTGACACGAAGCCCTCAAGATCAGCATTACGCACATATGCATCAAATTCCTCCTTAATGCCTGCTCGAATCATAAAATCTTCTGACGGCCATTCACAAGGTCGCACTTGAGCTTCTCTTGGTATTTCATGGTCCGGCTCACGTATCGCGAGCCTGGGTCCTTGCTTCTTTGAGGAACCACCTCGGTACATTTTCCTGAACATATTTCTTCCTCTGAAAAATTTCTGAAATTTTTAGTGACTCAAAATAAAAGTGAACCAAACTCAATAAGATTGATAGAAACTACTCCCATAGGTGCCTAGAGACTATATCATGCATTAGAACTACTTGGGACATATAAATTTGACATCCAAGCTCAAGAACAGGGTCACCTAAGCAGCAAAAATTTGCGATAAATAAAGCACTAGAACAAAAACTAATTGGACCATTGGAGGAGTCACATACCGAAGAACAAATCCCCCAAAGCAGTTTTGTGAATGGAGCTTTGAGCAAGGAGATCAAAAATCACAGCAAAATGAGCTAGAACACGAGTTTGAGCTGTATAGTGATTTTTTCTAGAGGAAGACGAAGTGTGTGGGTGCTGGAATAAGTGGAGGGGGGCCACACGGGGCCCATGAGGCAGGGGGCGCGCCCAGGGGGTGGGCGTGCCCTGGACCCTCATGGCCAGGTGGTGTGGCCCCCTGATGTGTTCTCAGTGCCCAACATTCTTAAATATTCTACAAAAAATCATATTTCATTTTCTGGACATTTGGAGAACTTTTATTTTTGGGGTATTTTTTATTGCAAGGATAATTCAGAAAACAGACAGAAAATACTATTTTTGCTTTATTTAATATAAATAACAGAAAGTAGAATGAGGGTACATAGAGTTGTGCTTTCTAACTTCATCCATCTCATGCTCAACCAAAGGAATCCACTAACAAGGTTGATCAAGTATTGTTAACAACTCATTCCGAATCGCATGAAACCGGAGAATTTTCGAATAGCACTAAGTTACCTCAACAGGATATGCATGTCCCCAACAATAAGAATATCATATTTCTTCTTGACAGTAGGAAGAGGAAATTCAAAACCTCCAATAATAATTGTTGAAATCTTTCTGATAGAATTGATACTGTGGACTTGAGGTTGTTTCCTCGGGAAGTGTACCGTATGCTCATTACCATTAACATGAAAAGTGACATTCCTTTGTTGCAATCAATAACAGCCCCTGCAGTATTCAAAAAGGGTCTAGCAAGGATAATTGACATACTATCGTCCTCGGGAATATCAAGAATAATAAAGTCCGTTAACATAGTAACGTTTGCAACCACAACAGGCACATCCTCACAAAATACCGATGGGTATAGCAGTTGATTTATTGGCCATTTGTAAAGATATTTCAGTAGGTGTCAACTTATTCAAATCAAGTCTGCGATATAAAGAGAGAGGCATAACACTAACACCGAATCCAAGATCACATAAAGCAGTTTTAACATAGTTTCTTTTAATGGAGCATGGTATAGTTGGTACACCTGGATCTCCTAGTTTCTTAGGTATTCCACCTTTAAAAGTATAATTAGCAAGCATGGTGGAAATTTCAGCTTCCGATATCTTTCTTTTATTTGTAAAAATATCTTTCATGTACTTAGCATAAGGATTCGTTTTAAGCATATCAGTCAAACGCATACGCAAAAAGATAGGTCTGGTCATTTCAGCAAAGCGCTCAAAATCCTCACCATCCTTTTTCTTGGATGGTTTGGGAGGAAAAGGCATGGGTTTCTGAACCCATGGTTCTCTTTCTTTACCGTGCTTCCTAGCAGCGAAGTCTCTCTTATCATAACGTTGATTTTTTGATTGTGGGTTATCAAGATTAACAGCAGGTTCAATCTCTACATCATTGTTATTGCTAGGTTGAGCATCATCATGAACATCATCATTAACATTATCACTTGGTTCATGTTCATTACCATATTGTGTTTCAGCATCAGAAATAGAAATATCATTGGGATTCTCAGGTGTTTCAACAACAGGTTCACTAGAAGTATGCAAAGTCCTATCATTTTTCTTTTTCTTCTTCTTAGGAGGACTAGGTGCATCAACATTAGTTCTTTGAGAATCTTGCTCAATTCTCTTAGGGTGGCCCTCAGGATACAAAGGTTCCTGAGTCATTTTACCCCCCTCTAGTCATAAATCTAACAACATTATCATTTTTCTTATTATTTAATTCATTGAGCAAATCATTTTGAGCTTTAAGCACTTGTTCTACTTGAGTGGTAACCATAGAAGCATGTTTACTAATAAGTTTAAGTTCACCTTTAACTCTAGACATATAATCACTCAAGTGTTCAATCATATAAGCATTACGTTTTAATTGTCTACCAACATAAGCATTGAAGTTTTCTTGTCTAGCCATAAAATTATCAAACTCATCTAAGCACTGGCTAGCAAACTTGGTAGATGGGATTTCAACTTTATCATATCTATAGAGAGAATTTACCTTTACTACCCATGTCGGGTTATCAAGACCATGTATCTCAATAGGCAGTAAATTTTTAACATCTTCAGCTTTAATACCTTTTTCTTTCATAGATTTCTTTGCCTCTTGCATATCTTAAGGATTGAGAAATAGAATACCCCTTTTCCTCGGAGTTGGCTTAGGAGTTGGTTCAGGAAGTGTCCAATTGTTTTCATTAGCCAACATATTTTTCAATAACAATTCAGCTTGATCAACAGTTCTTTGCCTGAAAACACAACTAGCACAACTATCCAGGTGGTCTCTGGAAGCATCGGTTAGTCCATTATAAAAGATATCAAGTATTTCATTTTTCGTGAGAGGATGATCAGGCAAAGCATTAAGTAATTGGAGAAGCCTCCCCCAAGCTTGTGGGAGACTCTCTTCTTCAATTTGCACAAAATTATATAGTTCTCTTAAGGCAGCTTGTTTCTTATGAGCGGAGAAATATTTAGCAGAGAAGTAATAAATCATATCCTGGGGACTACGCACACAACCAGGATCAAGAGAATTAAACCATGTTTTAGCATCACCCTTTAATGAGAACGGAAATAATTGAAGGATACAGTAATAGCGAGTTTTCTCATCATTAGTGAATAGGGTGGCTATATCATTTAATTTAGTAAGATGTGCCACAACAGTTTCAGATTCATAGCCATAAAAAGGATCAGATTCAACCAAAGTAATTATATCAGGATCGATAGAGAAATCATAATCCTTATCGGAAATACAGATAGGTGAAGTAGCAAAAGCAGGGTCATATTTCATTCTAGCATTCAGAAACTTTTCTTTTAGGTTAGCTAATAATTTCTTTAGATCAGATCTATCATTGCAAGCAAGAAAATCTCTAGCAGTTTCTTCATCCATAACATAACCCTCAGGCACAACAGGCAATTCATATCTAGGGAGCAGAAAACCCTTGATTGTGGCTATTTGTGGATTTGTGGATGGAGAAGAGGACGGGAAGAGGGGGGCGGCGACAAGATTAATGCAATGGGGAAGCGGAGCGTGCTATGGGGAAGCGGAGCGGCCGATTTAGTCCTTGGCTAGTCAAACGCATTTGTTGCCACGTTCACACCTCCACGTGCTTTATTCAGACCACCACGTCTGCCACGACAAAACGCAACTTCTCACTAAAGTGAATAGCCCGATCGTGCACATCCATGATTATAGAAGTAATGCAACTTCCCTTCAAAAAATTATGTAATGCAACTGCTCCCTCATTACATAGAACAAAGTCATACAGTGGGACAACTGCATTTATACGCTTGTTTCATCTGCACATGTCATGTTTTATATTTGTCCTAAAATATGTTGTAAAACTTTACAAACAATGGAATGGCAAATGTATGTGACAAAACTTCATCAGCAACCGCGTGGATTCGTCTGCCATATATCTGATGTCCGGTACCGAGGAGGGGAATGTTGATCCACGCGATGCCATGCGTTTCATCTCGACCCATATCATGCACCCCTAGCCAACCGGGCCAAAACATGCACCGCTAGCCTTCTCGATCCAAACAATGAGCTAGTGTCCACCATGCGCAGAGATGCTCATGTGGACAGGTTTGCTAGCACTAGTGAATGACGTCGGATCTCGGTGTGCAATATGTGTAGCCACGTGTCTCTTTGGCATGCCTGACATACCGACGGGAGGGACTCGTCGAAGGTCCAACGAACCGCGGTGGGGTCAATGGTGGATGTATGGTGTGGGTCAACCTGGCTAACGGTGCATGGTTTGAGTGTAGGTGGCTGGGAGGCTAGATGGCTAATGAGTGCACATGCGTCATCTATACATTGTCAAGTTTGAACGGTGGTTAACTATGTGGCCATGCGTGCATGCATGGTGTGGGTCCATTTGGCGTGCGGCGCACGGGACGTGCCTTCGTGGCCAGGGCGCACAACTTGCAGCACTGAGTTCTGAAGCAGATGAAGGGGCGGGCCCCGGTCTCCGTCCACAAGCAAGACATGCTCCCTCTCGATGGCTAGTACCGGGATGCGTTTTGGTCTCGTTTACTGATAACCCACAAGTATAGGGGATTGCAATAGTTTTCGAGGGTAGAGTATTCAACCCAAATTTATTGATTCGACACAAGGGGAGCCAAAGAATATTCTCAAGTATTAGCAGCTGAGTTGTCAATTCAACCACACCTGGATAACTTAATATCTGCAGAAAAGTATTTGGTAGCAAAGTAGTGTGGAAGTAACGGTGACAGTGGCAAAAGTAATAGTAGCAACTTTGTAGCAATGGTAACAATGGCAACGGTAAAGTAACAAAGCAAAGATCAATATGTGAAAAGCTCATAGGCATTGGATCACTGATGGATAATTATGTCGGATGCGATTCTTCATGCAATAGTTATAACATAGGGTGACACAGAACTAGCTCTAGTTCATAAATGTAATGTAGGCCTGTATTCCGAATATAGTCATACGTGCTTATGGAAAAGAACTTGCATGGCATCTTTTGTCCTACCCTCCCGTGGCAGTGGGGTCCTATTGGAAACTAAGGGATATTAAGGCCTCCTTTTAATAGAGTACCGGACCAAAGCATTAACACTTAGTGAATACATGAACACCTCAAACTACGGTCATCACCGGGAGTGGTCCCGATTATTGTCACTTCGGGGTTACCAGATCATAACACATAGTAGGTGACTATTGACTTGTAAGATAGGATCAAGAACTCACATATATTCATGAAAACATAATAGGTTCAGATCTGAAATCATGGCACTCGGGTCATTGTGACAAGCATTAAGCATAGCAAAGTCATAATAACATCAGTCTCAGAACATAGTGGATACTAGGGATCAAACCCTAACAAAACTAACTCGATTACATGGTAAATCTCATCCAACCCATCACCGTCCAGCAAGCCTACGATGGAATTACTCACGCACGGTGGTGAGCATTATGAAATTGGTGATGGAGGATGGTTGATGATGACGACGGCGATGGATTCCCCTCTCCGGAGCCCCGAACGGACTCCAGGTCAACCCTCCCGAGAGAGATTAGGGCTTGGCGGTGGCTTCGTATCGTAAAACGCGATGAATCCTTCTCTCTGATTTTTTTTCTCCCCGAACATGAATATATAGTGTTGGAGTTGAGGTCGGTGGAGCCTCAGGGGGCCCACGAGACAGGGGGCATGCCCAGGGGGGTAGGCGCGCCCCCCACCCTCATGGACAGGGTGTGGGCCCCCTCTTGATTCTTTCGCCAGTATTTTTTATTAATTCCAAAAATATTCTCCGTGAAGTTTCAGATCATTCCGAGAACTTTTATTTCTGCACAAAAAAACACCATAGCAATTCTGCCGAAAACAATGTCAGACTGGGTTAGTTCCTTTCAAATCATGCAAGTTAGAGTTCAAAACAAGGGCAAAAGTGTTTGCAAAAGTAGATACGATGGAGACGTATCATTTACACACAACCTACATGAAGGCTTATGTGTGCCGCTCTCGATGTTCGATCACACCCACACCGCAAAAGGTCCCAAGAAATTCCTGTCCCTCGTGAGTTTGCATGGATTATAGCGGCGGCAGACGACACCCGGCATTTTTGCCCTTAACAACTGCTCTGAGGTGGCCCTTCCCATTGGTCGCACATGGACCATATATGGACCAGAGCTTAGGATGTGATTGTTACCCCATTCCGTGCTATGATTTCATGTGGCCGCGGTATAGATTGTGAATGTCCCGATGATACTACCCTAGAAATGCGGTAAATGTCCCAAATATGGGACCCGGGACCCAACAAAGGCCGGGACCTAGCATTTGCGTGTGGATTGTTCTCCGTTGACTCGACAGAAAGCACCTGTAACGCCCTCGATGCGACTATAGCTCCCACGTGTCGAGGCATGACTTAGAGACATAATCGCATTGAAGGCATATGTCGCAAGTGAGGTAATCTTCACACAACCCATGTAATACATAAGGGAAAAGATACATAGTTGGCTTACAATCGCCACTTCACACAATACATGAATAAAGCATTACATCATCCAAATACAATCAAGGTTCGACTACGGAACCAAAACAAAAGAAGAACCCCAAATGCGACAAAGGTCCCCGATCGACCCCAACTGGGCTCCACTACTGATCAACTAGAAAGAAACAACACAAAGGACAAGATCTTCAGCGAGCTCCTCTTGAGCTTGGTTGCGTCATCTGCTCGGTAACATCGGCACCTGCAAACTGGTTTTGGAAGTATCTGTGAGCCACGGGGACTCAGCAATCTCGCACCCTCGCGATCAAGACTATTTAAGCTTATAGGAAGGGTAAAGGTATGAGGTGGAGCTGCAGCAAGCGACTAGCATATATGGTGGCTAACATACGCAAATGAGAGCGAGAAGAGAAGGAAAAGCACGGTCGAATAAAGTATGATCAAGAAGTGATCCTATAACAACCTACATCAAGCATAACTCCAACAACCGTGTTCACTTCCCGGACTCCGCCAGAAAGAGACCATCACGGTTACACACGCAATTGATTCATTTTAATTAAGGTCAACTTCAGGTTTTCTACAACCGGATGTTAACAAATTCCCATCTGCCCATAACCGCAGGCACGGCTTTCGAAAGTTCAAATCCCTGCAGGGGTGTCCCAACTTAGCCCATGACAAGCTCTCACGGTCAACGAAGGAATAGACCTCCTCCCGAGACATTCCGATCAGACTCGGTATCCCGGTACTCCAAGACATCCTCGACAATGGTAAAACAAGTCCAGCAAGACCGCCCGATGCGCCGACATCCTGATAGGAGCTGCACATATCTCGTTCTCAGGGCAACATCGGATGAACACTACGTACAGCTAAAACCAGCCTTCAATTTTCCCCGAGGTGGCGCCGCAAGTGGCTCTAGTTTGGACCAACACTTAGACAAGCACTGGCCCGGGGGGTTAACATAAAGATGACCCTCGGGATGCGCGACTCCCAAGGGAAAAAAGGCTAGGTGGAAAATGGTAAAACCAAGGTTGGGCCTTGCTAGAGGAGTTTTATTCAAAGCAAACTGTCAAGGGGTTCCCATTATAACCCAACCGCGTAAGGAACGCAAAATCCGGGAACATAACACCGATATGACAGAAACTAGGGCGGCAAGAGTGGAACAAAACACCAGGCATAAGGCCGAGCCTTCCACCCTTTACCAAGTATATAGATGCATTAATTAAATAAGAGATATTGTGATATCCCAACAAGTAAACATGTTCCAAACAAGGAACAACATCTCCATGTTCCAACAAGGAACAAACTTCAATCTTCACCTGCAACTAACAACGCTATAAGAGGGGCTGAGCAAAGCGGTAACATAGCCAATTAACAGTTTGCTAGGACAAGGTGGGTTAGAGGCTTGGTTCAACAATATGGGTGGCATGATAAGCAAGTGGTAGGTATCGCAGCATAGGCATAGCAAAAGAGCGAGCAACTAAGCAAGCAAAGATAGAAGTGATTTCGAGGGTATGGTCATCTTGCCTGAAATCCCGCAAGGAAGAAGAACGAGTCCATGAAGAAGACAAACGGACGTAGACGAACGGGTCCTCACAAACACGACGTTACCGATCCAACCCGAAGAAGCAAACACCGGAAAGAAGCACACAACATAGTAAACAACCAACACATGAACATGGTATGATATGCGGGATGCGGTATGCGATGCATATGCATGATTTGCAAGGGAATGCATGAACCTGGCCTCAACTTGGAAAACCAAGTGTGCCACTGGAAATATGAGATGGAGTCGCTTGAAAACGATATAAAGATCACCGGAAACGGAGTTACGGTTTGGAAATGGCAAGCAATTCAAATATGACACCGGTCTGCGATTTACAGCAAGTAGCCATCTAAATGCAACGAAATGAACATGCTACAGCACTCAAACATGGCAACAAAATACATGGCAGGGATGCATTCAAGATGCTTAACAAAAGTCTAGCACTGAGCTACGGCCAATTCATCCATTAACAGGTTCAAACAAGCATGGCAAAAATGCATATGAAAGACAGATCTCAGACTTAGTGAAATTAACACTTGGCTGGAATTTCAGATCAGGTAGTACTCTTCGGAGCAACAAAACTACATGCTACAGGACCTGAACATGGCAAAGTAAGACATGGCATGGAGCTACTCAAAAATCTTAACAAAAGTCCCTTAGTGACCTTGAGCCAAAAGGGATCAGAAAACACATTAGCAAGCATGTGAAACTAGCAAAAGCATAATCAGTTTTCAGACTTGGTGAAAACTGGCACATGCTGAAACATAACTCAAGTAGGCATGTTCACGAGCTCGATGCACACATTACGGAGTCATGAAAAACTAAGCATACATCTATCAAGAACACACAAAATGCAAGCTAGAAATGGCAAGAACAATAACATAGCATGCACGGATCAACTACAACATCATCGGCAAAATTGCAAACAAGTTGACAATCTGCCCAGATTCACGAAATAGCAAAAGTAGAGCTCGATTGACTCAAGCTAGGGTGCTCCATAATTGCAAACAAAGACATGGATGGATAGAGCACCACAAGATTAATAAAACATCCTTACTGATCATCCTCAAAAGAGGCACGGATCACTCGGAAACAACATGAACATATGACAACATGAGATAAACAGCTCAAGGACTTAGTGGAATTGCTAAGTCCCTAAAAACAGAATTACCAAGTGCCTCACTTTGCAAGCTTGCACTAGTCACCACACACATCACAAAAATACATGGGTTGCACCTCTGGAAAGATGACAAAACCCTTAACAAAACATATGTAGAGCATCAGGGCATATCATGCGCACAATAATCATGGAAAAAATGACAAATATCTAAATGGAGTAGCAGATCTGACATGTATCTCAAGTAGCCCTCTTCTAATAGCATTTCGGGCACCAAGATGAACTCAAATGAAAATGATGAAACGGAATGAAATGATGTACTTCCTGAGACGAACATTTTGATATGCTATATGCATGAATCAAAGCTACGGATGCGGAGTTATGATGCGATGAACATGGGCATATGAAACATGGAAATCTCGGGGACGGAGATATCCGGGACGAGGTGGATCCGGATCGGGACGAGGTGCGTTTGGATCGGGGGAGTGGTGGATCTCATCCCACTCCCCGGATCGAATCCGGCCGGAGCTCCGGCGAGCTCTTGAACTCCGGCGAGGTTCATGGTGGCGAGGCGACGGCGCTGAGGAGGCCGGGCGGCAGCGCGCACTCCAAGGGCGGTGGCGGCGAGCAAACGCGGTGGCGCGGGTCGTAGCCGGCGCGGTGGCGGAGCCGGGCCGCCGGCATCGGGGTCAGTGAAGACAGCGGCGACGAGGCGCGCTGCACACAGGAGCCAAGGCG
>NC_057800.1:737239132-737377748 GCF_018294505.1 Triticum aestivum
GGGAGGGCGGCGGCGGCGGCGGGCCCGGCGTGGCCCGGTTCAGCCCCGGGGCGGGCCGGATCTGGGCCCCGGGTGGCCGGCGCGGTGGGAGAAGGGAGATGGCGACATGGCGGCGGCGGATTGGGTGCAGCAGCGGAGGTGCTGAGGTGGCGGCTCGCCATTGGCTGGAGCGAGGTGGCATCGGGCGGCGGACATGTCCGGCGCGGTGAGGACGCGTCCGGCGGCGCGCGGGGAGGAATTTTAGGGTTTGGACTGCGGGATTTTCGGAGGGAGACACATATTTATAGGTAGAGGGAGCTAGGGGAGTCCAAATGAGGTGCGGTTTTCGGCCACACGATCGTGATCGAACGCTCTAGATGATGGAACATGTTTAGGTGGGTTTTGGGCCAAATTGGAGGGTGTTGGGCTGCAACACACACGAGGCCATTTCGGTCCCTCGGTTAACCGTTGGAGCACCAAACGAAGTCCAAATGATACGAAACTTGACAGCGGTCTACCGATAGTAAACCAAGGCCGCTTGGCAAATCTTGGTCCAATCCGGAAATGTTTAATCCCCACACACGAGAAGAAGGTAGAAACGACCACCGGAGGAGAACGGAGCGCTGGAATGCAAAACGGACAACGGGGAAAATGCTCGGATGCATGAGATGAACATGTATGCAAATGAAATGAACATTATGACATGATATGCAATGCATGACACGCAAGCAAAGACAACGCAACAACAGTGAATAACTGGACGAAACCTGGCACATCGGTCTCGGGGCGTTACAGCACCGATGAAAACGGAGGAACGGGCCCGCACTCAGTGCACAAACCGGACGCGTTACCTCAAGGTAGACCCACCGTCTAGATCATGCACCCCCGCCGTCTAGACCCACGTGGCGCACCACTTAGGCAATAGACCAACACCACTTACGCCGGCCCCCAAGCCAACCATTCCCCGTTTAGACTCATGTGTCGCACCCCGAAAATAGCTTAGCACAAGACCTTCACCCCGATTTCCACAACATGCACCACTACACGTAAGTGTCCACAAAATGGACTATCGCATTATCAACATTGTTTTTGCCAAAACAAGTAAGTTGTTTTTAAATTGCTTGAAAATAGTAAGGTTTTTGTTAAATTATAATTTCATTAATTACACATTATAAGGTGCATTTTTTGTCCCTCAAAAAGGGGTGCATTCCTTTTTGTAAACCCACAAAATTCCTTCCTTTCCCTCGAAAAAACGAATTCTTCTTCACCCTCTCACGATCACGTTCACGGTGCTTCGCCCTATAATCTAGGAGTGGTCGATCCAATCTCCCCACGGGGGACAACTTCCACGCACTATCTATCTTGGTTGGTTGCAACCATCTCTCCAAAACGGTTTATTATGGGGAAATCACATTCTTTTGTTTTTCCTTCCAAAGATATGTGCCGAAAAAACGTGGAACAAAATTGTAGAAGGCATGGTGGGATACATGCACATGCTGTCTTTTTGTACTACAAGTGCACTTGTTGGCAAAATGCATGTGCACGTGTCATGTTTCATTTTTTCTTGAAAATTATGTTGTACAGCTTTACATAGATGCTTGAATTATTGTTTTCATATGTTAATAATTCCTAAATATTGAAATTTAGCATGCACATAACACATGGCATCCAAGCTTCATCGGCGACCGCTTGGATTCGTCTTGTATATGCCCGCTGTCTGGTATCGGGCAGGGGAATGTGGATCCATGCGATGCCATGCGTTTCATCTGGACCCATGTCATGCACCCCCAGCCAATTGGGTCGACAACATGTGCCGCTAGGCTTCTCGATCCTAACCATGTGCTAGTGTCCACCATGGGCAGAGATGCTCAGGTGCACATGTTTGCTGGCACTAGTGAATGACGTCGTATCTCGGTGTGCAATATGTGTAGTCGCGTGTTGCTTTGACATACCTGGCATGCCGAGGGAAGGGACTCGTGTCGGAGGTCCAACGAACCAAGGTGGGGTCAATAGTGGATGGATGGTGTGTGTGAACCTGGCAAACGGTGCACGGTTTGAGTGTAGCTGGCTAGGTGTGCATGGCTGGGGGCTAGATGGCTAATGAGTGCGCACGCGTCTTGTGTACATTGTCAAGGTTGGCTGATGGGTGTCTACTTGGCCATGCGTGCATGCATGGTGTGCATCCAGTTGGCGTGCGGCGCACGGGACGGGCCTTGGTTGCTAGGGTCCACATCTTGCGGCACAGAGTTCTGAAGCAGATGAAGGGGCAGGCCCCGCACACTGTTCGTAGGCCAGACTCTTTCCTCTCCATGGACAATGGCTCTGAGGCGGCCCTTCTCTTTGGTGGCACATGGCCCATATATATGGACCAAAGAGCTTAGCATGTGATTGTTACCCCATTCCCTGCTATGATTTCATGTGGCCGCGGTATAGATTGTGAATTCCCGATGATACTACCCTAGAAATGCGGCAAATGTCTCGAATATGGCACGCGGGACCCAAGAAAGGTCGGGACCTAGCATGCGCGTTTGGATTGTTCTCCGTTGACCTGAGAGAAAGCACCGATGAAAACGGAGGAACAGGCCCGCACTCAGTGCGCAAACCGGACGCGTTACCTCAAGGTAGCTAGATCCAAACCATGCACCCCCGCTGGCTAGACTCACCTGGCGCACCACTTATGCACTAGACCCACACCACTTACGTCGGCCCCCAAGCCAAGCATTCCCCCCGGTAGACTCATACTCCCTCCGTCCGGAAATACTTGTCATCAAAATGGATAAAAGAGGATGTATGTAGACGTATTTTAGTTCTAGATACATCTCTTTTTATCCATTTCGATGACAAGTATTTTCGAACAGAGGGAGCATGTCGCACACCACAAAATAGAATTAGCACAAGACTTTCACCCCGATTCACGAGGTTACTACCTTGTGCACCCCTAGCCAGCATGATACACTGCATGCACCTAGAGCTACCTGGGCCCACAGCATGCACCACTACACGTACTGTGTCCACAAAATGAACTAACCCATAATCAACTTTTTTTATCCAAAACAATTTAATTATTTTTATAATGGCTTGGAAATAGCAAGGTTTCTGTTAAATAATAATTTCCTTAATTACAATAAGGTCCATTTTTGTCCCTCTCAAAGGGGTGCATTCCATTTTGTAACCACACAAAATTCCTACCTTCCCTCAAGAAAAAGAATTCTTCTCTCACGATCACGATGGCCTCACTCTATAATCTAGGAGTCGATCCAATCTCCCCACGGGGGCCAAGTTGCACGGAGTAGATATTTTTGGTTGGTTGCAAATTTCTCTAGAAAACGGTTTATTATGATAAAATCAGCTTATATTTTTTTACTTCCAAAGACATGTGGCGACAAAAGCATGGAACAAAATCGTAGGAGGCACGGTTAGATACGTGCACATGATGTCTTCTTCTACTACAACTGGACTTGTTGGCAAATTGCATGTGCACATGTCATGTTTTAATTTATCTTGAAAATTATGTTGTACACATTTACATAGGCGATTGAATTATTGTTTTCAGATGTTAATAATCCCTAAATATTGACCACGTGATACATGCGGTAAGCAATCCAAACAATTCAAAAAAATCCCTAAATATTGAATTTAAGCATGCACCTAGAAATTATCAGTCATAGAACCAACATCTCTTTCGTAGAGATTAAGATACTTCCACAATAAACCTAATAGTACAAATTCAAAGGATCAACTTAATACATTAACAGCACATAGGGATGTAGCCCAGGAATTCAACAGTAGAGAGAAAAGGAGGAACAAAAGCTGGAAGAAGAAGGATCAGCCAGCAGCAGCGCCATCAGCCTCCTAGCCTCACAACTCCAGGTCTCCAGCCTTGTGAACTCCAGTTTTTTTCCTGCGAAACACGAATGGCAAAGTTGCTGTTACAGATTAGGACTTAGTGAAAATTATAGTTATGCTGAAGCAGTTATAATGACTAGCAGTGTTGACATGATGGTTACAACAAGCAAACAAAACCAAGCTCACAAGTTGCAACTTACTTTTAACATCAAATAATTATATTAACATGACCACTTTAGAGCAAGATTTTACCATGCAACATAAACTTGTCATAGCAACAAAAGGCATGGCATGAAAGTATTAACAACATAATGCAAATAATTATTAGGAAGCATGGCCATAGGAGTTATATTTTTAGTGGCAACCTTCAAGCAAAGTTGCATGGTTTTATAACAGAAAGGGCTGTTGTTATTGGTAGAGGCACACTGAGGTTGGCTAGCTGAGGGAGTCCTGAATTAGGGGGTGTTCGGGTAGCCGGACTATACCTTCGCCGGACTCCTGGACTATGAAGATACAAGATTGAAGACTTCGTCCCGTGTCCGGATGGGACTTTCCTTGGCGTGGAAGGCAAGCTTGGCGATGCGGATATTCAAGATCTCCTACCATTGTAACCGACTCTGTGTAACCCTAACCCTATCCGGTGTCTATATAAATCGGAGGGTTGTAGTCCGTAGGACAATCATCTTCATACACAACATTCATACCATAGGCTAGCTTCTAGGGTTTAGCCTCCTTGATCTCGTGGTAGATCTACTCTTGTACTACCCATATCATCAATATTAATCAAGCAGGAGTAGGGTATTACCTCCATCGAGAGGGCCCGATCCTGGGTAAAAACATCGTGTTCCTTGTCTCCTGTTACCATCCGGCCTTGACGCACAGTTCGGGACCCCCTACCCGAGATCCGTCGGTTTTGACACCGACATTGGTGCTTTCATTGAGAGTTCCTCTGTGTCGTTGCCTTTAGGTCCGATGGCTCCCTTGATCATCAGCAACGATGAGGTCCAGGGTGAGACTTTTCTCCCCAAATAGATCTTCGCCTTTGGCAGCTTCACTCCGCGGGCCAATTCGCTTGGCCGCTTGGAGCAGATCGAAGGCTACGCCCCTGGCCATCAAGTCAGGTTTGGAAGCTTAAACTATACGACTGACGTCCACGGAGACTTGATCTTCGACAGGTTCGAGCCACGGCCAAGCGCGCCGCACTATCTCGAGGGGCATGATCTAGCTCTGCCTCCGAACAGTGTCCTAGAGGCCGCACCCGCACCGGTTCCGACCCTTAACTCAAAGCCTATTGCGCCGGTCGAGGATGAGTGGTTGGACGTCACCTCGGGGGCTGCGATCTCAAAGGCGATCGAGCCAAACACCAGCCTTGCACTCTGCGTAACCCGTGACTCCGAGGATCCGGACTCTTCCCCGGACTCCGAACCCCCCGCGCCCCTGCCAATCGAATCCGATTGGGCACCAATAATGGAGTTCACCGCCGCGGACATCTTTCAGCACTCGCCTTTTGGCGACATCCTAAATTCTCTCAAGTCTCTCTCTTTATCAGGAGAGCCCTGGCAGGACTATGGTCAGCGAGGACGGGATACGGACGATGAAGAAATTCAAAGCCCACCCACCACCCACTTCGTAGCCATTGTCGACGACTTAACCGACATGCTTGACTTCGGCTCCGAAGACATCGACGGTATGGACGACGATGTAGGAGACGAACAGGAACCAGCACCTGTAGGGCGCTCGAAGGCCACCTCGTCATATGACATATATATGGTGGACACTCCAAAAGATGAAGATGGCGATGGAACAGCGGGGGATGACACCTCCAAGAAACAGCCAAAGCGCCGGCATCAGCGGCGCCGCTCTAAATCCCGCCAAAGCAAAAACGGTGATTCCGGCACGGGAGATAATACTACCCCGGATAGCGCCGAAGAACACCCACCCCAGCAAGATTCGGCGCAGGAAGATGGAGAAGCCAGCCCTCATGAGAGAGCGGCAGACCGAGAAGTTGAGGATGATAACTATATGCCTCCCTCCGAAGACGAGGCAAGCCTCGATGATGACGAATTCGTCGTACCATCAGACCCCGCCGAACAAGAGCGTTTCAAACGCAGGCTTTTAGCCACGGCAAACAGCCTCAAGAAAAAGCAGCAACAACTTAGAGCTGACCACGATTTGCTAGCTGATAGATGGACTAAAGTCCTTGCGGCCGAAGAGTATGAACTTGAACGCCCCTCCAAGAGTTACCCAATGCGCAGGCCGCTACCCCGATCAGAGGAGGAAGCGCCTACATCACCAGCGCACGACATGGCAGACCGGCCACCTCGCGGCCACGACAGAGAGGCCTCTCGGCCCTCCAACCAAGCCATGCCCCGACGCCGCTCAACTAAGGCACGGGAAACGGCGCCAGACCTGCGAGACGTACTGGAGGATAAGGCAAGACAAACAAGATCGATCTACAGATCGCGCAGGCACCCTACGGCACGTGACGATGATCTTCACTCCAGATACAACAAATCCGGCCAGGCCGAACACAACAGACATAGCTCTTCTGAGCTGCGTCGTGATATAGCCCAGTACAGGGGCGCCGCACACCCACTATGCTTCACGGATGAAGTAATGGATCATAAAATCCCGGAGGGTTTCAAACCCGTTAACATCGAATCATACGATGGCACAACAGATCCGGCGGTATGGATCGAGGATTACCTCCTTCACATCCACATGGCACGCGGCGATGATCTACACGCCATCAAATACCTCCCGCTCAAACTTAAAGGACCGGCCCGGCATTGGCTTAACAGCTTGCTAGTAGATTCAATCGGTTCTTGGGTGGACCTGGAAGCCGCATTCCTCGACAACTTCTAGGGCACCTACATGCGACCACAGGACGCCGACGACTTAAGCCACATAATTCAGCAACCAGAGGAATCGGCCAGGCAATTCTGGACACGGTTCCTAACAAAGAAAAACCAGATAGTCGACTATCCGGACGCAGAGCCCTAGCAGCCTTCAAGCATAACATCCGCGACGAGTGGCTTTCCCGGCACCAGGGACAGGAAAAGCCGAAATCTATGGCAGCCCTCACGACACTCATGACCCGCTTTTGCGCGGGAGAAGATAGCTAGCTAGCTCGCAGTAACAACTTAGCAAAGAACCCTGGTAATTCGGATACCAAGGACAAAAGTGGTAGGACACGTCGAAATAAGCAAAAACACCGTGTTAGCAGCGACAGCAATGAAGACACGGCAGTCAATGCCGGATTCAGAGGCCATAAATCCGGTCAGCGGAAAAAGCCATTCAAAAAGAATACTCAGGGCCCGTCCAGTTTGGACCGAATACTCGACTGCTTGTGCCAGATCCATGGCACCCCCGAAAGGCCAGCCAATCACACCAACAGGGATTGTTGGGTGTTCAAGCAGGCAGGCAAGTTAAGAGCCGAAAACAAAGACAAGGGGCTGCATAGCGATGACGAGGAGGAGCCCAGGCCGCCGAACAACAATGGACAGAAGGGCTTTCCCCCACAAGTGCGGACGGTGAACATGATATATGCAACCCACATTCCCAAGAGGGAGCGGAAGCGTGCGCTACAGGACGTATACGCGATGGAGCCAGTCGCCCCAAAGTTCAACCCATGGTCCTCCTACCCGATCACCTTTGATCGAAGGGACCATCCCACTAGCATCTGTCATGGCGGCTTCACCGCATTGGTTCTCGACCCAATCATCGACGGATTTCATCTCACAAGAGTCCTCATGGACGGTGGCATTAGCCTGAACCTGCTTTACCAGGATACAGTGCGGAAAATGGGCATAGATCCCTCAAGGATTAAGCCCACAAAAACGACCTTTAAAGGCGGTATACCAGGTGTAGAAGCCAACTGTACAGGCTCAGTAACACTTGACGTGGTCTTTGGATCCCCGGACAATTTCCGAAGCGAAGAGTTAATCTTCGATATAGTCCCGTTTCGCAGTGGCTATCACGCCCTGCTCGGACGAACCGCATTCGCAAAGTTCAATGCGGTGCCGCACTACGCATATCTCAAGCTTAAGATGCCAGGCCCTCGAGGAGTAATCACGGTCAACGGAAACACCGAACAATCCCTCCGTACGGAGGAGCACACGGCGGCTCTCGCAGCGGAAGTACAAAGCAGCCTTCTTAGGCAATTCTCCAGTCCGGCCGTCAAAAAGTCAGACACTATCAGGCGCGCCCGAAGTAACCTACAACAAGACCGCCTGGCACGTTCTGAGCAGGCGTAGCAATGCGGCCCCAACCCCAGCCCTCGCGACATAGCAAAACTAGTGCCTCGCGTACATAACTACTCCCTTGAAATACCATGGGCACAGGGGAAGGGGCACAACAACGGCACGCCCAAAATACGGCTTAAAACATACTAGGGGCTGCCGGATTCTTTTTTAATTTCTTCTTACTTTCAGGACTCCTCACCTCGGACGACCTGTTCGGCAATTCGACTGCCGCACAAACGATGCAAGATCAAGGGAGGCAGACAAGCCATGCCGCATTATGGAACTCCCAGGTGGTCTCTGTTACGAGCAGTATACCTATTTTGAATACAATTCCACGGCCTGCCCCTGGTCAGGACATGTTAAATAGTCCAATATCTTTTCGCTTATCGCACTACTTGTATCGTTCGGCTTTGATAAATAGCCTCTCTATAAACAATGCATAGCTTTTTGTCTATTTTTTGCATTATCCTCTTTTCATATATATGTTTATTAAATGACATGATTGCACCCGTACATCATGGTACGGCAAACACGCCAGGGGCTTCAGTACCCCTCATTATGGTGTGAGAAGTCTGTACACTTTCACAAGTGCGGCACCCCGAACTTATAGCACTATATGCATCGGCTCCGAATCATGATTTGGGTCAATAGTTGGGTTTGCCCGGCTCCTATGTTTTGGTGCCTTACGTTCCGCTATATCGGCTAAGGTAGCACTAGGAGATCCACTGCGATTGTGCCCCGGTTCAGCTGGGTTAAGCACCTCAGTGGAGAAAGCTAAAACTGACTGTCATGATGAGGCAAGAGACCGGTCGCTGTTCGAGAGGTTTTTCGAGTCCCTAAAGACTTATGCCGCTTCGAGCGAGGAGCTGGCTCTGTCAGGCCAAGGCGTGGATAGCGCCCCGAACTCGGTCTTCCGAACTAGGGGCTTCGCCGAAATTTAAAATTATAAAGTTCTATGGCTAAGTGAGAGTGTTCAAGCATTATAGTCCGATTGCCTGGTTCGTTGTGCTGAGCACCTCCCTCGAAGGACCCAACCTTGGGAAAAAGAGCGCTCAGGTTATCCCAAACACCCCAGCACTAGTGGCACGGGGGCAGAAGCCGACGACTGGCCATCTCTCAATTTTTGATAAAGGCCGCACAAAAAATAATATTTTAAATTCAATAAGCATTGCTTAGCGCATATGAATAAGTTTTCAGCGCACAGGATAAACACGAGCGAGTTCATTCAAAAATTACATCCTTGGTGCATTCATCCGCCACAAGGCGGGCACCTGCAAGAACATCCTTGTAGTAGTTCTCGGGCTTGCGATGCTCCTTCCCCGGTGGCGGCTCGTCCTTCACAAGCTTCTCACCGTCCAGCTTACCCCAGTGAACCTTTGCACGGGCAAGGGCCCGACGGGCACCTTCGATGCAGACGGAGCGCTTGATGACCTCGAGCCTCGGACAAGCCTCCACCAGCCGCCGCACCAGCCCAAAATAGCTCCCAGGCAGGGCCTCTCCGGGCCACAGCCGAACTATGAAGCCCTTCATGGCCTGTTCGGCCGCCTTGTGGAGCTCTACCAGCTGTTTTAGCTGGTCGCTCAGGAGTACAGGGTGTCCGGCCTCAGAATACTGAGACCAGAACACCTTCTCCGTCGAGCTGCCCTCTTCAGCTCGGTAGAATGCGGCGGCGGCGGATACGCTGCGAGGAAGATCTGCGAATGCCCCTGGAGAGCCCCGGATTCGGGTAAGTAACAAGTAGTTTACTTTTATATTTCTTCTTTGCATAAAGAATGCCTTACCCGCTGCTATCTTCCTCATCTCCTCCAACTCTTGGAGGGCCTTTTGGGCTTCGGCCTTGGCAGACTTGGCAGTCTCAAGGGCCGTCGCGAGCTCGGATGCTTGCGCCTTTGACTCAAGCTCCAAACTCTCGTGTTTTTTCATGAGAGCCTGAAGCTCTTGCTGCACCTCGCCGACCTGAGCCCCAAGTCTCTCTCGCTCGGTGCGCTCCGCGGCCGTTTTCTTTTCGGCCTCAGACAGCGCCTGCTTGAGGGTCGCCACCTCAGTCGTGGCCCCTACAATAAGCAGTACAATCCTGTTATTTTTTGCAATCACGCCTTTTTATAGGCACTTTTTCTGTAAGGTATTTCTTACCTTCTTTCTCCTCGAGCTGCCGCTTGGCAAGGCCGAGCTCTTGCTCGGTCCACCCGAGGTCCTGTTTCAGGACACCCACCTCCGCAGTCAGTGTGGCGGTGGATAGCAGCGAAGCCTGCATACGCATATTGACTCCTTTTTGTTAGACTCCTGCAAAATTTAACAGATCCTCTATTCGACTTTTCTTTCCGAATGCCAAACAAAGCATCAGGGGCTACTGTCTATGCGGTAATATTTTGACATATTTTTACTCACCTTGAAGCCTGTTAGAAGGCTAGCGCAAGCTTCAGTCAGTCCGCTCTTGGCGGACTGAACCCTCTGGATCACCGTACTCATTATAGTACGGTGCTCCTCGTTGATGGAGGCGCCGTAAAGCACCTCCAGCAGATTGTCCGGCACCTCCGGTTGGATGGAAGCCGCCGGCTTAGAAGGCTTGCTCCTCTTGGAAGGAGTTCGCCTACCGCGGTCCAGAACTGTTGAAGATTCCGGCACGGTGTCTGGCTCAAAGCCGGACTTGGAGCCCTGGGGGGCCTTGTCCCCTTCACTCCTGGAGTCCGAGAGGTTGCCTTGCGGCTCCTCCAGGACCACCTCCTCCTACCCCGGAGTTTGTCGCGACGCCACTTCGGTGTCGTCTACAGTGCGGGGGGAGACAGCGGGCGGAACTGAGTTCACGTCCGATGAGTCTAGGGAGCCGCCCGACGATTCGTTGAATTCGGCCCGGGGCGGGCTGCATAATTACGTTCGACATTACGGAAAGTTGTGCAATGAAGGAGCATCATGAGTTACTTTGATATCCGAACTTACGATTTTGCCGGACGCTTGGCCCTGCTTGGCCACTCCTCTTCGCCCTCTTCGGTGTCGGGGGAGTAGTCCGGCGGAAGGGTCTTCCTTTTCTTAGACCCTTCGGCCTCTCCCGTTGGGGCGGCCTTCCTCTTCTCTCCTCCCTCTGCTGGGGGGGGGAGAGTTTTCCTCATCCTCCTCCTCGTTTTCACGGGAAGAGGGCGTCTCAGACTCGCCGGATGACGAGTCCGACACCACCACGTTACGGGCACTCTTTCGAGTCCCCGTGGTCTTCTTCTTCTTGGCCTTCTTCTCCGGCACCACATAAGGCGCCGGGACCAGCAGCTTCACTAGTAGAGCTGGGGCTGGGTCTTTGGGAAAGGGAGCCGGACAGTTAATCGGTCCGGATACCGCCTGCCAAGACCGTCAAAGGTGAGGGAGTTTAGATCCCGCACAAAGTCAAACTGTGAAAGAAAAAAGAGCTTAATATCCCGTAAAAGGTGAAGATAGCTTACCTCGCTAGCATGACGCTCCGAGCTGTATCCGCAGTCCTCGGAGGCGGATGCGGGAGCCTCGGCGCCCTTGAATAGCACCTTTAAAGCATCTTCGTACGTCGTATCGAAGAGCCTATTAAGGGTTTGGTGCTGCGCCGGGTCAAACTCCCATAGATTGAAGTCCCGTTGTTGGCACGGGAGGATCCGGCGGACGAGCATAACATGGACTATATTAACAAACCGGATTGGCTTGTTCACCAGGGACTGGATGCAAGTTTGCAATCTGGTCACCTCTTTTTTGTCACCCCATGACAGGCCCATCTCTTTCCAGGACATAAGCCGCGTGGGGGGTCCGGATCGGAACTCGGGGGCTGCGATCCATTTCGGATCGCATGGCTCGGTGATGTAAAACCACCCGGCTTGCCACCCCTTTAGGGTCTCCACGAAGGAGCCCTCGAACCATAGGACATTGGCCATCTTGCCCGCCATGGCGCCTCCGCACTCCGCCTGGCTGCCACGCACCACCTTGGGCTTGACGTTGAAGGTCTTGAGCCAGAGGCCGAAATGGGGGCGGACATGGAGGAAGGCCTCACACACGACGATAAACGCCGAGATGTTGAGGATGAAGTTCGGGGCCAGATCGTGGAAATCCAGGCCGTAGTAGAACATGAGTCCCCGGACGAATGGGTGGAGTGGAAAGCCCAGTCCGCGGAGGAAGTGGGGAAGGAACACTACCCTCTCATGGGGCCTTAGGGTGGGGAGAAGCTGCCCCTTCTCGGGAAGCCGGTGCGGGATGTCCTTGGACAGGTATCCGACCTTCCTTAACTTTTTCACTTGGACCTCCGTGACGGAGGAGACCATCCACTTGCCTCCCGCTCCGGACATGGCTGGAGAAGGTTGAGGTGGGAAGTACGGGCTTGGGCGCTGGAGCTTGAGTGCACAGGAGATGGATAGGCAAAGGAGGAAGAAGGCGTAGGTAAAAAAGGTGGATCCTTATCCCCTTATATGGGCGGATGCGGTTGTGCGTCCCCACCTACCTAATAAAACTTGCTTGCCTCCCAAGCGCCATGGTAAATGGCGCGGTTGGGTTACCCACATCCGTATTGATGAGAATCCCGTAAAAAGGGCACACGATCTCTGCTTTGACAAGACGTGCCAAGGAAACCGCCTCGCAAAACGTGCTGAGGCGGAAAAGTAGAGATGATTCGAGTAAAGGACTTGGTCGTAGTGTGATGCTGCACCGCGGAATACGTCAGCAGATTTGATTTGTGTTAATGTTATTCTCTCTATGGCAATACGTCGAAATTTATTTTGCAGAGCCGGACACTATTCTTGGTGTTTATAATCTTCTATGAAGGACTTGGAGGAGGAACCCGCCTTGCAATGCCGAAGACAATCTGCGTGCCGGACTCGTTGTCATTGAAGCCTGGTTCAGGGGCTACTGAGGGAGTCCTGGATTAGGGGGTGTTCGGGTAGCCGGACCATACCTTCGCCGGACTCCTGGACTATGAAGATACAAGATTGAAGACTTCGTCCTGTTTCCAGATGGGACTTTCCTTGGCGTGGAAGGCAAGCTTTGCGATGCGGATATTCAAGATCTCCTACCATTGTAACCGACTCTGTGTAACCCTAACCCTATTCGGTGTCTATACAAACCGGAGGGTTGTAGTCCGTAGGACAATCATCTTCATACACAACATTCATACCATAGGCTAGCTTCTAGGGTTTAGCCTCCTTGATCTCGTGGTAGATCTACTCTTGTACTACCCATATCATCAATATTAATCAAGCAGGAGTAGGGTATTACCTCCATCGACAGGGCCCGAACCTGGGTAAAAACATCGTGTTCCTTGTCTCCTGTTACCATCCGGCCTTGACGCACAGTTCGGGACCCCCTACCCGAGATCCGCCGGTTTTGACACCGACACTAGCCATCGAGGATGACCAGGTGGGACAGGGGCCACATGGTTGGGAGCGTTTGTGTGTGTAACTGCCATGGGACCCGGATGTCAGTGGCTTACTCTGAAAACAAAAGGGGGGTTTATAGTTTAGTGGGAGCCATCAAGCAAATTCGCAAAGTTTTTTAGCTGACAGATTTATACTTACTGAGATGCACAGGGTAAAATGATGGCATGTTGGAGGCAATAAATAAATTTGCTACATGGCTTGTCATGGCATCTAATTGCACAGAATGCTAGCACAAATCATGGAGAACAAGACATACAACATGAGCATCTCCATAAGAGCTGGTAGCTCTACCAAAAAGCAATCAACAACTCAAAAAAGGGTTCAAATATAGTATCAAGCACTTAATAATAGAAAGACACATAAAAAAATTGGAGTAGAAGTGCAGGTGAACATCAAATTCTACCACTACAACAGTATAAATTTAGCCTAGCGTTCATATACATCATAATCTAGCCCCCAAAAGCATGTACTCAATCACTACCACCACAACTGTAAGCACGAGCAGTAGGAAGATTAGGAGTGGGGAAGCTTACTCTAAACAACAGTACCGCCGCTGTTCAGACTAGGGGAGCGGCGAGGGAAGTGTGGAGAACGGCGGGGAAGCGAGTTGCGACCACTGTCCTCCTCCTCTTGCACTTTGAAGTCTCCGGTGACTCCGTTGGAGGCTGCACAATCTGCAACGGCACCTGGTGCATGGTGGCTTCCTGATCCAGTGGATGCTCTACCCTGAATCTGAACGCCCACCACCTCCGCCTGACCCACGAGTTGGACGAGTCGGCCTGCTCCATCGCCCAGACGAGGATCTCGATCTTGTTTATCGGTTGTGAGGAGGGGGGGCAAAGCTTCTTCTTTTCTCTCTTCGTCATTTCCTTCATGGTGTCCATTGCCATCCAGTACATTTGAGTGTGTTGTCAAACCAAGAAAGGATCTTGGTCGACCTGGCCATCTTGCACTGGTCGCCGCCGGCGATCTGCTCGATCTCCTACTCCATCGAGTGGGGGTGGGGGTGGATGTGGATGTGGAAGAGGAGACAAGCAATGTTGCGGCGGCGAGAAGGAGGAGATGGCTGCCGTGGATTTGGAATGCAGGAGAGGAGGAGATGCATGCGGTTGTGTAATGGTGATGGAAGAGGAGAGGACCCTGGCGTCGACGGTTATGCATTGGATGAGAGGGGGAGAGCGTGATTGTTTTTTTCCTATGACATTTTTCTGAGACAGTTTTTTCCTATGACTAAAATTCCATAGATTAAAACGGTTCCAAAAATCCCAACCACTGTAAAACTTTGTATAATAAATATAGATAATTCGGGCCAACCAAAGCCCAAAACATGACATATAGTATGCTTAAAACTTAAATAACACCAAGACAAATATAGATAGATAGATTTTTTAGCTAAAAAGATAGATGGACGCCGCTTCTCCACCAGGCTCCTCCTCGCTCCTCCTCCGGGCGCCGTTCACTGCTCCTTTGCAGTGTTGTTGATGGGGTACAGCAGAGTGTGCATGCGCTCCTCGGTGGGGAAGACGTTGTCGTAGTCCGTGGAGATGTTATGGATGGTGAAAGCTATGAACTCACAGCCACACCAGAACACGTGGCCGAGGAGGTAGAACGCGTCGAAGAGGTTGGTGAAGTGGGCAAGGATAGCAACCACAACCCCGTTGTGGATGACCTCCTCGACTCGGTACATCCTTGGAGATCCCCGGGGGAGGTGCCCGTAGCCGGCCCCAAGGAAGAAGTCAGTGAACCCCCTTGCGCCCATCCACCTTGAAATCACCCACACACGAAGGGTGCGCTCGACGTACACCCCGGTGGGGTAGAGCATCTCCGGCATGGTGGGGTGGAGCGGTAGGTTGGCCCGGTGTGCTACATGGCTGCGGCGGGCTGGTTCTTGGGGCTGTTTGTGGTGAAGAAAAAGAAGGGCAGATGCAAAATGCAGGTGGGAGAGTATGGGAGATGGATGAAGGGTGTGATAGGAAGAGGAACATGATAGGTGGCTTAAGTAGCCACTGTGGCAGTAATGGGGTGAAATGTGAAGAAGTTTTCCACCTACTGCGGCATCGGGAGTGTACACGCGTGGGAAACTGTAGTGTGAATCAAAATGCAAAGTTTAAGTGCTGCCCTGTGTGCCGTCGGTCGGGTCAAACGGGGATGGCTCTGTGGAGCGTGCTTCTTCGCGTATGTGCACACATGCAACGTAGGCTCGCTTGGGCGCATGTGACAGCGGAGGACATCGCTCGGTCCAACAGGTGAGCTTTTTACACAGCCCAACGACGCGCATGGATGGGAGCCCACCCTCGAGCGCATAAAAAAACCAGGCACTGAAAAAAACGTAAGTATTATATGATTTATCGACGCCAAAGCCCTAGAAAATCCTTACAACGTTAAAAGGCTACGAAACTTGGCAAGGGTGCTAGTCATGTTGGTACAAGGTTGTTGGTCCACTTCAAGGATGCCGACAAAAACATGCTTCGAGACGGACCCTTCCCATCCTACCCGAAAGGCCTCCCATGAAGCAGGTTCAGAATGACACCGAATTTTGCCAGGATGTAAGTCCAATGAGATCAACACTTGTTCATGTTGGCCAATGTGGCACTGACCATCGAAGGAGATAAAGATTGATACTTGTTCATGTACGCCCATAATTGTTTTACATTTGGTGTCGATAGAACACAAAAAATAAACATGACTATATGCTTTTAGGTCGTCACCCTCCCCAATTTCTTGGTCAACTCAGCAGGTTTTGCCTTAAGATGCCACCTCTTTCTGTAAGCTGCAATTTCTGTGGTTTTGGAATGTTGGTTCTCTTTCCTACAGAACAGGCATTTATAGCGACCGTTACGCCGGTACACAATCTTTGCAGCCATGAGCCACTTGAAGATTTTCTTTCTGAAAGCTTCCCTCAGCTGTTGGTAGTTCTCCCATTCTTCCAAATCTGCAATCTGGTATTAGAAGAAAGAAAAATATCATGCCAGCGAATTCTACATTATATCAAAGGCAGGCATAAATGGATTGTTTTTTCTTTGTATTGGTTTTCTAAAACTTTGGTTATATGAAAGACAGGCATAAAATGGAACACAAATGATCCATTCATCTAACTTTGCAAACCCTAGGACTGATAACCGTATGATTAATAAAAAAAGCAAACAGTACGATTGTCTGTACGAATAGAGAGGAATAACAAGAGAGCAATTTCTAGGGTAAACCTCGAGAAGGCAAATTCTAGGGTTAATCTCTGCAGACACTAACCGATTCGTCGTCATTGGTGCTGTGTTGGACCAGCTGCGGCTGCAAATCGGCGGCGACGACGTCCTTGTCGACCAGTTCCTTCATGGGGTTCACATCCGCCGCACGGAGCGCACCAGCCACGTCCCCTCCTCCGGCAGGTAGGATCATCCCCGCTGGCAAGAATGTGGGATTTTTGGCGACGGCAACGAAGACGTGGGTGGATAGGCAAAGGCGATCGAACGCTGGAGGCGGGAGCGAGATTTGGGGAGTTAAAATTCAATTTGTTTGGGAGAGAGAGAGGTCAAGGCCGCGCACAATTCGCCACTTTTGAAATTTAGGTAGAAACATGCATGTATACGGCATCGTGGACACCCAGAGATTTGCCCGAACCAACCAAGCAAAAGAAAGAGTGCACAATGTCGGTCCACAAACGTAGCAACATAAACCGAACACCAAAATAGGGTGTTCAAAAAAAAGAACACCAAAATAGGAGGGACATTTTTTTGTTTTGCGCAGTACTACAAATACTAGAAGGGTGAACTACTGAAAAAAATACTAGAAGGGACCATCACACTTCTATCTTTACCATTTTTCTTAGTTCGATCCTTTTGGTTATATCTTGATCTAGGAGAATAAATTTTAGTATGATCTAGCTTTGAGTTTTTGTGTTGATCCTTATCTATGTAATTGAGTCCGTGAGCTATATATAATAAAGATTAGTCTTGAGTCGAGGGCTTGGTTATCTTGCTATGATCTTGAGGGAATAAAAGAAAAAAGAACGAATAAAAAGAAATAAAGAGATCATATTGATCTTATGGAGAGTAATGACTTCACATATAAAGATTATGATGAATAAAAGTTGTTGAGAGTTGACAAACATAGTTTTGGTCATCGTTGCAATTAATAGGAAGTAATAAAGAAAGAGAGGTTTTCACATATAAATATACTATCTTGGACATCTTTTATGATTGTGAGCACTCATTAGAATATGACATGCTAAAAAGTTGATGTTGGACAAGGAAGACAACGTAATGGGTTATGTTTTCTTATATCTGAAATAGATTATATTGTCATGGATCATCCAACATGTTGAGCTTGATTTTCCCCCTCATGCTAGCCAAATTCTTTGCACCAAGTAAAGATACTACTTGTGCTTCCAAATATCCTTAAACTCGGTTTTGCCATGAGAGTCCAGCATATCTACCTATGGATTGAGTAAGATCCTTCAAGTAAGTTATCATTATTGCAAGCAATAAAAATTGCTCTCTAAATATGTATGATCTATTAGTGTGGAGAAAATAAGCTTTATACGAGCTTGTGATATGGAAGAAATAAAGCGACGGACTGCATAATAAAGGTCCCTATCACAAGTGGCAATATAAAGTGACGTTCTTTTGCATTAAGATTTTGTGCATCCAACCATAAAAGCACATGACAACCTCTACTTCCCTCTGTGAAGGGCCTATCTTTTATTTTTGTCTTATACCTTATACAAGAGTCATGGTGATCTTCACCTTTCCTTTTTACACTTTATCCTTTGGCAAGCACTATGTGTTGGAAATATCCTGATATATATATATATATATATCCAATTGTATGTGGGTTTTCATCAAGCATTATTGTTGACGTTACCCTTGAGGTAAAAGGTTGGGAGGCAAAACTATAAGCCCCTATCTTTCTCTGTGTCCGATTAAAACTTCATACCCATAAGTATTGCGTGAGTGTTAGCAATTGTGAAAGACTAAATGATAGTTGAGTATGTGGACTTGCTGAAAAGGTCTTATATTGACTCTTTCCGATGTTATGATAAATTGCAATTGCTTAAATGACTGATATTATAGTTTGCTATTTTTCCAATGAAGTTTCTGATTCATACTTTACATTATGAATAGATTGTTACTTCAGCATAAGAAATCATATGACAATATATATATATATATATATATATATATATATATATATTGCTATTCTAAGAATGGTCATGATGCCCTCATGTCAGTATTTTATTTTATCGACACCTCTATCTCTAAACATGTGGACATATTTTTCGATATCGGCTTCCGCTTGAGGACAAGCGAGGTCTAAGCTTGGGGGAGTTGATACGTCCATTTTGCATCATGCTTTTATATCGATATTTATTGCATTGTAGGTAGTTATTACACATTATGTCACAATACTTATACCTTTTCTCTCTTATTTTACAAGGTTTACATGAAGAGGGAGAATATCGGCACTTGGAATTCTAGGCTGGAAAAGGAGCAAATATTAGAGACCTATTCTGCACAACTCCAAAAGTCCTGAAACTCCACGAAAGTCAGTTTTGGAATATATTAAAAATATTGGGCGAAGAAAGCACTAGAGGGGGGCCACCCACGGTCCACGAGGGTGGAGGGCGTGTCCTACCCCCCTAGGCGCGCCCCCTGCCTCGTGGGCCACCTGGAAGCCCCCCGATGTCCATCTTCTGGTATAAGGTGTCTTTTGCCCTGGAAAAATCATAAGGAAGCTTTCGGGACGAAGCGCCGTCGTCTCGAGGCGGAACCAATCTAGGGCTCCGGCGGAGCTATTTTGCCGAGGAAACATCCCTCCGGGAGGGGGAAATCGTCACCATCGTCATCACCATCAATCCTCTCGTCGGGAGGGGGTCAATCTTCATCAACATATTCACCAGCACCATCTCCTCTCAAACCCTAGTTCATCTCTTGTATCCGATCTTTGTCTCAAAACCTCAGATTGGTACCTGTGGGTTGCTAGTTGGTTTATTCGGTGGAATATTATATGTTCAGATCCTTTATGCACATTAATACCCCTTTGATTATGAACATGAATATGATTTGTGAGTAGTTACGTTTGTTCCTGAGGACATGGGAGAAGTCTTGTTATAAGTAGTCATGTGAATTTGGTATGCGTTCAATATTTTGATGAGATGTATGTTGTCTTTCCTCTAGTGGTATTATGTGAACGTCGACTACATGACACTTCTCCATTGTTTGGGCCTAGGGGAAGACATTGGGAAGTAATAAGTAGATGATGGGTTGCTAGAGTGATAGAAGCTTAAACCCTAGTTTATGCGTTTCTTCGTAAGGGGCTGATTTGGATCCATATGTTTCATGCTATGGTTAGGTTTACCTTAATTCCTCTTTCGTAGTTGTGGATCCTTGCGAGGGGGTTAATCATAAGTGAGATGCTTGTCCAAGGAAGGGCAGTACCCAAGCACCGGTCCACCCACATATCAAATTATCAAAGTAACGAACGCGAATCATATGAGCATGATGAAAACTAGCTTGACGATAATTACCATGTGTCCTCGGGAGCACTTTTCTTTATATAAGAGTTTGTCCAGGCTTGTCCTTTGCTACAAAAAGGATTGGGCCACCTTGTTGCACCTTGTTTACTTTTGTTACTTGTTACCCGTTACGAATTACCTTATCACAAAACTATCTGTTACCGATAATTTCAGTGCTTGCGGAGAATACCTTACCATTTCCTTCTGCTCCTCGTTGGGTTCGACACTCTTACTTATCGAAAGGACTAGATAGATCCCCTATACTTGTGGGTCATCACCGGCCAGCCTAAGTGTTCCGTAGCAGTAGCAAGCTACCATGGCTCAGTGGAAGCACTAGGAGACATTTCCCCATAAGAGAGGCTACCAAGAATGAACAACTAGATAGTCGGATCCCGCACATACAAGACTTTCAAAATCATACACACAATATGCTCGATATGTGCAAATACAACATGGCATCACAACAAAACTCTACAACTCAGAGTATTTATTCATTAGGCCCCGAGGAGCCAGATATTACAAACATGGGTCTGATGAGGTTGCATTCATGTCATCCAAGCAATAAGCACATGCAGAAGCTTAACTTGACTGAGTATAGACAACTACAAATGAAAAAGGCTGAGAAGCCTGACTGTCTACAAGACCCTGTCGAGGGCACTGTCGGTGCCAAAACTGACGGATCTCGGGTAGGGGGTCCCGAACTGTGCGTCTAAGGTTGATGGTAACAGGAGACGGGGGACATGATGTTTACCCAGGTTCGGACCCTCTCTACGGAGGTAATACCCTAGTTCCTGCTTGATTGATCTTGATGAATATGAGTATTACAAGAGTTGATCTACCACGAGATCGTGATGGCTAAAACCCTAGAAGTCTAGCCTGTATGATTGTGATTGTCTCTATGGACTAAGCCCTCCGGTTTATATAGACACCGGAGGGGACTAGGGTTGTACAAAGTCGGTTACAAAGAAAGGAATCTTCATATCCGGATGCCAAGCTTGCCTTCCACGCCAAGGAGAGTCCCATCCGGACACGGGAGAGTCTTCTGTCTTGTATCTTCACGGCCCAACAGTCCAGCCCGTGCTACATAGTCCGGACGCCCGAGGACCCCTTAATCAAGGACTCTCTCAGTAGCCCCTGAACCAGGCTTCAATGACGAGGTGTCCGACGCGCGGATTGTCTTCGGCCTTGCAAGGCGGGTTCCTTCTCCGAATACTCCAAAGTAGTCTTTGAACACCGTGTCCGGCTCTGCAAAACAAATTCCATACACAATAGCAGCGAGTATAATATTTCACGAGTCCAATCTGTTGACAACTTTTTGTAGCGTGACATCACGTCACCACCCGGTTATTGTTTTGAACCGTTTTTTAGCATGTCGCTCCACGTTTTGAGACGCGGTTTTATTGGCACGTCTTGTCGGAGCAGAGATTGCGTCCCATTATTGCAGGATTCTTATCAATATGGGCGTGGGTAACCCAACCGTTCTGTTGGCATGATTCCCTAGGAATAGGCAGGTTTTAAGGCCTAGGAGGAGGCGTTTGATATTCATGGCCTTTATAAAGGAGCTAAGACCCGTCTTTCTCCTTCATGCCAACCCTTTCCTCAACCTCTCCAACCTCGAGTTCCAGCACCCAAGGTTTGATTTAATTGCTTTGAGCTTCCCAGTCATGTCCGGACCCAGCCCTCAAGGCCGGTGGGTGGCTTCCTCTGTCATAGAGGAGGATATCGTGAAGCTCCGGGCGGCAAGATACCTGACCGTGGAAATCCCCCATAGGCTTCCTACTCAAGGGCAGGTTATTCCTACTCCCAGATCCGGCGAGAGTGTCGTATTCATCTCCCATTTCCTCTGAGGGCTAGGGTTCGCTCTTCATCCCTTCGTTCGAGGGCTCATGTTCTATTACGGGCTAGATTTTCGCGATCTAGCTCCAGACTCCTTTCTTCACGTCTCGGTGTTCATCATCATGTGCGAGGCCTTCCTCCGTATTCCCCCACACTTTGGCTTGTGGCTCAAGACCTTTAATGTGAAGCCAAAGGTAGTCGATGGGAAACAAGCGGAGTGCAAAGGTGCTATAGTGAGCAAACTCACCAATAGTCCTTGGCCAAAAGGCTCCTTCACAGAAACTTCCAACCTATGGCAGCGGGAGTGGTTTTACATCACTAAACCCCGTGGTACCAAGTGGGCAGCTACACCTGCTATCTGATCTGGCCCTCCATTATGGCTTGCATCATGGATTAATAAGGGGCTGGACTAGGGATCATTTGATGAAGTGCAGACGCTGCAAAGCCGCATCCGGAGCCTCATTGAAAAGGACACTGGCTTTATCAACGTAATCCAAGTAATGCTAGTCCGCCGGGTCCTACCGTGCCACCGACGGCCTCTCCGCATGTGGGAGTTCAATCCGGAAGGACCATGAACCCTTCAACACTTCTTCGGCACGACGCACAGAGGAATGTGGAAATTATTCTTCGGGACACGAAAACAGTGGTTGGATACTACAGAGGACATCGGCCTTGACTGCAACCATCTAGATACCTTGGTAAGCACTCGACTCCTGAACACAGCTTAGTTAAATATCTTGTAACAATATACTGAGAAAACCAAATTCGGCCATGGCTGGATAAAGAAGGCGGAGAGAAATAGGTGTTCGGCCCCCCTTCCCGAAGACTCAGCTGATCTGGTGTTAACAAGGATGTTGTCTTTAGCACCATATCAAGTGCCGGCGAAGGAAGACAAGAAGGAGAGCAAGAAGGCCCAGGGTGGCCCTATTCTAGAGGTACGCTAGACACCACGTCCAGGGAGATTGGCACTCCCTCTTCCGAAGACGAAAGGGAAGGAGAAACTGACATCCCTTCTCACCATGGGAAGAAGAGGACTGCCTCCAAAGACTTGAAGATAAAGGCTTCTAAGAGAGGGAACATATCCCTGTCAGATGGTTCTGGTTCAGGAGGCGGCGTTGTGATGTAGTTCCTCCATAAGGACAAGCCCTCAGCCGAATTGTAAGTGAACAAGGGTGTCTTAAACATATCCCATTCTTTCCTGGTTGTAAGGGTAATATTTAAAATATATGTTTGCAGTCCGGCATGCAGCCTTCCTCGACAGTCCTCCTCCACGGGGGATCTTCTCCCGGAGATGATGGAAAGCGAGATGCCTCCACAGAACCTCCCCGCCCAATAGGGCAGACGACTCCGAGGTGTCGTCTCGGCGGATATCTCACAATCAACAAGTGGTGCGAGGGACAATGAAGACTAGGCCCGAAGGTGAGACTTCGGCCGTCCAGGGTCTGGGGTGTGCGGCTCCTACAGGGACCAACAATAAAGGCCCCGGACTATCTGATTTACAGCCAGAGACGATTCTAAGGTCAAGTAAACATATCCCTTTGAAGGGAGTCCGTACCCCTACAGCTGCTTCCAGGGATCCGGAGGCACCAGATACATTGATGGACATGTTGCGACATGCGCCCGTTTCAGAGGAACATCGTACCTTGATGGGTACGGTGGTTGAGAGGATTCTGTCTGCGTAAAGCGGATTGAATGAAGCATTTACGGGCCTGCTAAGAGGCTTCGAAGTACGTAATGTAATATTTTCAATTGTGCTACAAACGCAAAATGCACTTGTGTATAGATAGTAGCCCCTGAGACTCTTATTGGTGTCCAAAGGGAGGCGATCAGAAGATCAGGAAAGATATGGCCAGGAAATAATCTGATTAACTGGAACACAGGCTGTTACATCCTTGGCGAGTGCCCAATCTATAGAGGTTGCAGATCTGAAGCAGAAACTTGATGTGGCAGATGATGGCATCACGCTTATTAACAGGCGGTTGGACAAGGCGCAAGGTATGTCTTTGGGACAGTCAGTATATGCAAGTGCTATAATATGAGCATGGCGCTGAGAATTGTATACTGAGATATGCATAACTGCAGATAGTGCCACCACAGTTGAGACCCTTCGGGCTGAGCTTGCCCGGGCCAAGGAGCAAGCCAGGATGAGTAATGTGGCTGCCGAAAAGGCAGCTGCTGAATTAAAGGCCAAACAGGTTGCTCGGTGCCAGTGCGAGGAGAGAATATCTACTATGGCGCTTGAGCTAAAGGATGCCACTAACCGATGCGAATTTCTCGAGAAAGATAACAAAACCAGAGCGGCCGATCTTGACAAGGCCTTACAAGAGGTGAGGGAAGCACGGTCCGAGTCTAGAGCGGCTCGGGAGGAGATCCGGCAAGATGGGGAAATCGCGGCCGGTAAGCCCTTCTTATTACAAACTAAATTCGGCGATCCGATGTATTCCCCGCTTAATCAGATGTGGAGTTCTCCAGACGCATTTTTGGACTTGCCGAAGAGTATCTCCGATGCGACGCAATTTTTCCAAGTGCAAGAAAGACATGCAACGAAAAAGCTTTTCTGGTCGCAATTCAGCATGCCAAAGTGTCCGCTGTTGCTGAACGAACAGATGGCCCAGTGGGCCGAGCTCCACAAGATATACGGATCTGCCATGAAGGACGTCATGGTCTGGCTGTGGCCGACAGAGCCAATTCCGGATAGTTATTTCGGTTTGGTGCGGCGACTTGTTGATGCGGTGTCGCGTATGGACACCATTAAGCGGTCAACGTGCATAGAAGGTGCACAGATGGCCTTTGCCCGTGTCAAGACGTACTCGGCGAAGATGAAGGCCACCGATATTGCAGCGAAAAGTCCACCCAAGGGCAAGGACCATCACACGCCAGAGCATTATTTTGAGGATGTCCTAGAGGGTGCCCGCTTGATAGAGGGTCAGTGCTCGAAAGATATTATGTTCGAGTGAAATGTACCAAAATTGTAAAAACAAAATTACGATATATCAGGGCTATGTTTTTTATACTTTTGCCTGAAAGTTTTTGGTGCCTCCTGTGCGGCCGGTTTTTTGTATAACCTGAAAGTTTACCAGTTGTCGGCTTCGGCCCCCTCGCATATAATGCGGGGGTGTTCGGAAAAGCACTTGATCACTCTTGACCCAATGTATTGGTCCATTAAGGAGGTGTCAATGCGGCGAACCAGGCAATCGGACTATAGGGCTTTAGCACTTTCACTTGGCCATAAGAGTTTGACAGTGGGTCTACGATATAGCCCCTGGTATGTACGTGGTTATCCGAATACGGTGCGTTTACATACGTGACCAGAAGAACGGTCCTTCGTGTAATACGGAAGGAATCGTGAAGACTCCGGTGAGTCAACGAGTGGTTGACCAGCTCTCGCCGCATCATGACAGTCAGTTTTTGGCTTTCTCTACTGAGGTGCTCATCCGGATAAACCAGGACACAATCGCAGTAGTTCTCCCTTTACTACCCTAGCCGATAGAGCGGAACGTAAGGTAGTAAGCACAGAAGCCGGGCAACCCAACTATTGACCAAAGACATGATTCGAAGCTGATGCATATAAGGCCAAACTCGTGACACCGAAGTGTGCTATAAAGTTGTTCGGACTTGTCGGCAACTCAAATGTTGCCATATCGAGCCCCTGGCAATATATGCCTAGGTGCGTGCGTGAAATAACCATAGAAGCAAAATTCAGTTCTTTGAGAAAAGCGAATACTGAATACGGGTTATGTTGACTGACATCTGAATGATATGTCAAGTGTGATCTTACAGATTATAACGCTACTACCAAGGCTATTTGACATGCCAGGGGTCGAAAGCTGAGAAAAGGGCACTTTACAGGTTTGAAATAATGAGTGCGGTCTACAAAAAGCATTTGGACCTCCTGTCGCACGTCTGCGCTGCCTTGCCTTAGCTAAAGGACTCTCAGCAAATATAGTTACCTGTGGTAAAAGATAAAAAATGGTTAGAAAAAGGAAAATATTATGAGAGTGCAGATAGTGTTATAGGCCTGTCCACATTGTGCATCTGCCGGTGACCAGGGTATTTTAAGTGCATAATTATGTGTGCACGGGACAGACTTCGTGGCTATATGGGGCGGACGATGGAGGCCGAACTGCTAATCCAGCTCTGAGATTGAACGGTCCTGTCTAATGGAGACCGACGGCTTGATGACCGACGAAATGTGCGGCTTGATGACCAACAAAATGTGCGGCTTGATAAGGCCGCTTTGTGCTTTGGCCGGAGTAGCCGGAGTATGCTCCTCTGTACGGAGGGAGCTTTTCGTATTTCCATTTATCGTTATGATTTCGCGTGGACCGGGCATCTTAAGTTGGAGATAGGTGTAATGTGGGACCACATTAAAGTGAGCAAAAGCGGTACGCCCGAGTAGTGCATGGCAGCTACTGCGGAGTGGGACAATATCAAAGGTCAAGCCTTCACTTCGAAAGTTGTTCGGCGAGCCGAAAACAATTTCCAATGTAATCGAGCCCGTGCAGTGCGCTTCTACGCCGGATATTGTTCCCTTGAAGGTAGTTGTGGTGGGCCTGATTCTTGAAGGATCAATACCCATTTTGCGGATAGTGTCTTGGTAGAGTAGATTAAGGCTACTGCCGCTGTCCATAAGGACTTTCATGAGATGGAACCCATCGATAATTGGATCGAGGATGAGAGCTGCCGGACCTTCGTGATGGATACTGGTTGGGTGGTCCTTGTGACCAAAAGTGACCGGGCGGGCTGCCCATCGGCTTAATTTTGGGGCGGCTGGCTCTATGCCACTGGCGTCCCGTAGCGCACGCTTGCAGTCCCCTATAGGGACATGTGTCATGTATACCATGTTCACTGTCTTTACTTTAGGGGGAAATTGCTTCTAAACCCCGGTGTTCGGTTGGCGAGTCTCTTCATCATCGCTGTCACTGGGCGGCCCCTTCACCTTTTGTTCGCCATTAAACTTGATGACTTGTTTAAAGACCCAACAGCTTCTGTTGGTGTGATTGCCTGGTTTAACAGGGGTGCCATGAATCTGGCAGGGCCGATCCAGTATCTCGTCTAAATTGGATGGTTCGTCTCTATTTGCCTTGAATGGCTTTTTCTGGTGACCGGGTTTGGAACCACTGAATCCAGCGTTGACCACCGTGTCTTGCGTTCCTTCATTGTTATTGCGGCGCTTGTGTTTATTGCGTCATGGCTTGCTGTTGCCGTCTCGAACTTCGGAAGTACCCGGATCAGTGGTGCCGTTGGTTCTACAAGCGAGCCAGCTGTCTTCTCCCGTGCGAAAATGGGTCATCAGAGCAGTAAGGGCAGACATGGATCATGGTTTTTCTTGATTGAGGTGGCGGGCGAGCCACTCATCTCAGACGCTATGTTTAAAGGCTGCGAGGGCTTCGGCATCTGGACAATCGACAATTTGGTTCTTTTTAATTAAGAACCTAGTCCAGAGCTTCCTGGCAGACTCCCGGGGCTGTTGGATGATTTGACTTAGGTCATAGGCGTCCGAAGGCCGAACATATGTACCTTGGAAGTTATTGCGGAAGGCGTCTTCCAAGTCTTCCCACCTGCGAATGGAGTTCTCAGGGAGGCTGTTCAGCCAGTGCCGCGCTGGCCCCTTTAGTTTTAGTGGGAGGTATTTGATGGCATGGAGGTCATCACCGCGGGCCATGTGGATATGGAGGAGGAAATCTTCAATCCATACTGTGGGGTCTGTTGTTCCATCATATGATTCGATATTCATGGGTTTAAACCCTTCCGGGAATTCATGTTCCATTACTTCATCAGTGAAGCAAAGGGGGTGTGCGGCGCCTCTATGTCGGGCCACGTTGCGACATAGCTCGGATGGAGTTCTTCTGCGGTGTTCGGCCCAGGCGTGGTTGTGTTTGTCACGTCCGGCTAGATGGCCATCATTGCGCGTCTGGGCACGTCCCCGTGATCCGTAGATCGATCTGGTCTGACCTGCTCTGTTGTCTAGGTCCAGCCGCAGGTCATATGTATGACCCCAAACTGTCACGTCTCTGCCCTTACCGCGAGGTGGTAGGGGCTGGTGTTCGGCTTGAGTTGTTGCTTTGTCCCGGCCACGCGGTGGTCGGTGAGCCGCATTACGTGCTGATGTTACGGGCTCAGGTACCTCGTCGTTGAATTGAGGTAGCAGTTTGCGCTTTGGGTAACTTTTGGTTGGGCGCTCGAGACCGTATTCCTCGGCTGCTAGGACATTAGTCCATCTATCGTTGAGCAGATCTTGATCACCTTGAAGCTGTTGTTGCTTCTTTTTCTGGCTCCTTGCAGTGGCTATTAGCTGGCGCTTAAAGTGTTCCTGCTCGAGAGGTTCCTTATGCACGATAAAATCCTTGTTGCCGAGGCTCACCTCATCCTCGGAGAGCGGAAGGTAGTTACTGTCTTCCGAGTCTTCGTTCACGGCCTGTTCATCAGGGCTAACTCGCCCATCTTCTTGTTCGTCCTGTTTGGGGGTTGTCTTAACGGGGTCTTCGTTGTCTTCGGCATCGTCGAGAGTGTTGTTTTCTCCTGTGCCGGTATTGTTGTGCTTTTCGCGGTGTGGCTTAGAGCGGCGCCGCTAACATCGGTGCTTCGGCTGTATCTCCGGAGGATTGTCCTCAACTGGATCTTCCTTGTCATCGCCGCTATGCTCTTTGGGTGTATCCACCATGTACACGTCGTACGAAGAGGGTTCCGTCTAGGGTCTGGTGAATGGCGGGTTTTGGGCTTGTTCTTCTCCAGTATCGTCGTTCATACCGTCGAAGACTTCGGAGTCGTAATCGAGCATGTCAGTTAAGTCCTCGACAGTGGCTGTAAAGTGGGTGGTGGGTGGGATGTAAAATTCCGTGCTCTCAGCCCCTAGTCCGGGCTAGGCATGATGTTGCTCCTTTGTAATGACAAGGGATCGCATTAAGTCCAGAGCTTCGCTTAAAGGCAAGGTTTGGCCCGAGAGAAGAGAGCCCATGGAGTACGGCAAGAGGGAAACTCCTTGGCCGAACTCACACAATGCTGGTTCCGAGGATTCAGAGCCAGTGTCCGGAGAAGGGTCCGGCTGCATAATAGTTGCCGGCGACACCACTTCCTCCGGTTCCTCCACAATGGGCCTAATGGTCGCAGACAGTCCGGCGAGCTCAGAGAGACCGTCTTCGGACCCGGCGATATGCTCTGGATCTAAGGCCAGAGCGGAGGTAGGAGGCGCAATTCCTTGGAAGATCGAGTCTCCTCGGATATCAGCGACATAATCCAGATTTCCAAAACTAATCTGGTGAGCTGGGGCGTAGCTGTCGATCTGCTCTAGATGGCCAAGCGAGTTGGCCTGCAGCGCGAAGCTGCCGAACACAAAGATCTGGCCGGGAAGGAAAGCCTCCCCCCAGGCAGCGTTGTAGTAGATGATTGAAGGAGCCATCAAAACCTTTTGGTGAGGACGCAGCGGAACTCTCGATGAAAGCACTAATGTCGGTGTCAAAACCGGCGGATCTCGGGTAGGGGGTCCCGAACTGTGCGTCTGAGGTTGATGGTAACAGGAGACGGGGGACACGATGTTTACCCAGGTTCGGGCCCTCTCTATGGAGGTAATACCCTACTTCCTGCTTGATTGATCTTGATGAATGCTACCTCTTGAGCACTCCGTTGGATATCCTTGAAGAGGAAAGGGTGATGCAGCAGAGTAGATTGAGTATTTCCCTCAGTTTTTGAGAACCAAGGTATCAATCCAGTAGGAGGCTACGCGCGAGTCCCTCATACCTACACAAAACAAATAGCTCAACGCAATCAACGCGATTAGGGGTTGTCAATCCCTCCACGGTCACTTACGAGAGTGAGATCTGGTAGAGATGATAGATAATATTTTTGCTATTTTTGGTATAAAGATGCAAAGTAAAATAAAAAGCAAAGTAAAAAAGCAAAGGCAATAATAAAGTGTTGGGAGATTAATATGATAAAGATAGACCCGAGGGCCATAGATTTCACTAGTGGCTTCTCTCAAGAGCATAAGTATTTTACGGTGGGTGAACAAATTACTATTGAGCAATTGACAGAATTGAGCATAGTTATGAGAATATCTAGGTATGATCATGTATATAGGCATCATGTCCGAGACAAGTAGACCGACTCCTGCCTGCATCTACTACTATTACTCCACTCATCAACCGCTATCCAGCATGCATGTAGAGTATTAAGTTCAAGAAAACAAAGTAACGCCTTAAGCAAGATGACATGATGTAGAAGGATAAATTCATGCAATATGATAAAAAACCCCATCTTGTTATCCTCGATGGCAACAATACAATACGTGCCTTGCTGCCCCTACTGTCACTGGGAAAGGACACCGCAAGATTGAACCCAAAGCTAAGCACTTCTCCCATTGCAAGAAAAACCAATCTAGTAGGCCAAACCAAACTGATAATTCGAAGAGACTTGCAAAGATAACCGATCATAAATAAAAGAATTCAGAGAAGATTCAAATATTGTTCATAGATAGACTTGATCATAAACCCACAATTCATAGATCTCAACAAACACACCGCAAAAAGAAGATTACATTGAATAGATCTCCACGAGAGAGGGGGAGAACATTGTATTGAGATCCAAAAAGAGAGAACAAGCCATCTAGCTACTAACTATGGACCCGAAGGTCTAAGGTAAACTACTCACACTTCATCGGAGAGGCTATGGTGTTGATGTAGAAGCCCTCCGTGGTGGATTCCCCTTCCGGCGGAGCTCCGGAACAGGCCCCAAGATGGGATCTCGTGGATACAGAAAGTTGCGGTGGTGGAATTAGGTTTTTGGCTCCGTATCTGATTGTTTGGGGGTACGTAGGTATATATAGGAGGAAGGAGTACGTCGGTGGAGCAAAGGGGGGCCCACGAGGCAGGGGGCGCGCCCTAGGGGGCGCGCCCTCCACCCTCGTGGCAGCCTCCCTTCTTTCTCGGCGTGGGTTCCAAGTCTCCTAGATCTTATTCGGTGAGAAAATCACGTTCCCGAAGGTTTCATTCCGTTTGGACTCCGTTTGATATTCCGTTTCTTCGAAACACTGAAATAGGCAAAAAACAGCAATTCTGGGTTGGGCCTCCGGTTAATAGGTTAGTCCCAAAAATAATATAAAAGTGGAAAATAAAGCCCAATATGGTCCAAAACAGTAGATAATATAGCATGGAGCAATCAAAAATTATAGATATGTTGGAGACGTATCAGGCATCCCCAAGCTTAATTCCTGCTCGTCCTCGAGTAGGTAAATGATAAAAAGAGAATTTTTTATGTGGAGTGCTACTTGGCATAATTTCAATGTAATTCTTCTTAATTGTGGTATGAATATTCAGATCCGAAAGATTCAAGACAAAATTTCATATTGACATAAAAATAATAATACTTCAAGCATACTAACAAAGCAATTATGTCTTCTCAAAATAACATGGCCAAAGAAAGTTATCCCTACAATATCATATAGTCTGGCTATGCTCTATCTTCACCACACAAAGTATTTAAACCATGCACAACCCCGATGACAAGCCAAGCAATTGTTTCATACTTTTGACATTTTCAAAACTTTTTCAATCTTCACGCAATACATGAGTGTGAGCCATGGATATAACACTATATGTGGAATAGAATGGTGGTTGTGGAGAAGACAAAAAGAGGGAAGATAGTCTCACATCAACTAGGCATATCAACAGGCTATGGAGATGCCCATCAATAGATATCAATGTGAGTGAGTAGGGATTGCCATGCAACGGATGCACTAGAGCTATAAGTATATGAAAGCTCAACAAAAGAAACTAAGTGGGTGTGCATCCAACTCGCTTGCTCACGAAGACCTAGGGCATTTTGAGGAAGCCCATCATTGGAATATACAAGCCAAGTTTTATAATGAAAAATTCCCACTAGTATATGAAAGTGACAAAATGAGAGTCTCTCTATCATGAAGATCTTGGTGCTACTTTGAAGCACAAGTGTGGTAAAAGGATAGTAACATTGTCCCTTCTCTCTTTTCTCTCATTTTTTTATTTGGGCCTTTTCTCTTTTTTTATGGCCTCTTTTCTTTTTTTTATTTTTTTATTTTTCCGGAGTTGTGAGGGAATCATAGTCTCCATCATCCTTTCCTCACTTGGGACAATGCTCTAAAAATGATGATCATCACACTTTTATTTTCTTACAACTCAACAATTACAACTTGATACTTAGAACAAAATATGACTCTATATGAATGCCTCCGGCGGTGTACCGAGATATGCAATGAATCAAGAGTGACATGTATGAAAGAATTATGAACAGTGGCTTTGCCACAAATACGATGTCAACTACATGATCGTGCTAGCAATATGACAATGATGGAGCGTGTCGTAATAAACGGAACGGTGGAAAGTTGCATGGCAATATATCTTGGAATGGCTATGGAAATGCCATGATAGGTAGGTATGGTGGCTGTTTTGAGGAAGGTATATGGTGGGTGTATGATACCGATGAAAAGTGCGCGGTATTAGAGAGGCTAGCAATGGTGGAAGGAAGAAAAGTGTGTATAATCCATGGACTCAACATTAGTCATAAAGAACTCATATACAAGTTATCAAAGCAAAGTATTACGCGCATGCTCTTAGGGGGATAGATTGGTAGGAAAAGACCATCGCTCGTCCCCGACCGCCACTCATAAGGAAGACAATCAATAAATAAATCATGCTCCGACTTCATCACATAACGGTTCACCATACGTGCACGCTACGGGAATCACAAACTTTACCATAAGTATTTCTCAAATTCACAACTACTCAACTAGCATGACTCTAATATCACCATCTTCATATCTCAAAACAATTATCAAGCATCAAACTTTTCTTAGTATTCAACGCACTCAAAAGAAAGTTTTACAAATCTTGAATACCAAGCATATTATTATTATTAAGAAAATTACCATGCTATTTAAGACTCTCAAAATAATCTAAGTGAATCATGAGAGATCAATAGTTTCTATAAAACAAATCCACCACCGTGCTCTAAAAGATATAAGTGAAGCACTAGAGCAAAACTATATAGCTCAAAAGATATAAGTGAAGCACATAGAGTATTCTATCAAATTCCAATTCATGTATGGCTCTCTCAAAAGGTGTGTACAGCAAGGATGATTGTGGTAAACTAAAAAGCAAAGACTCAAATCATACAAGACGCTCCAAGCAAAACACATATCATGTGGTGAATAAAAATATAGCTCAAAGTAAAGTTACCAATGGAAGTAGACGAAAGAGGGAATGCCTTCCGGGGCATCCCCAAGCTTTGACTTTTTGGTGTCATTAGATTATCTTGGGGGAGCCATGGGCATCCCCAAGCTTAGGCTCTTGCCACTCCTTGTTCCATAATCCATCAAAAGATTTCACCCAAAACTTGAAAACTTCACAACACAAAACTCAACAGAAATCTCGTGAGCTCCGTTAGCGAAAGAAAACAAAAGACCACTTCAAGGTACTGTAATGAACTCATTCTTTATTTATATCGGTGTTAAACCTACTGTATTCCAACTTCTCTATGGTTTATAAACTATTTTACTATCCATACATTCATCAAAATAAGCAAACAACACACGAAAAACAGAATCTTTGAAAAACAGAACAGTCTGTAGTAATCTATAACTAACGCAAACTTATGTAACTCCAAAAATTCTGCCAAAATAGGACGACCTAGGCAATTTGTTTATTGATCATCAGCAATTGGAATCACTATTGTATCACGTTCTGGTGATTTTTAACAATAGTTTTCGTGAACCGAAAGTTTCTGGAAATTACAGCAAGATCAAATAACTATCATCCAAGAAGATCATATAGGTTTAACTTGGCACAAAAACTAATTAAAACATAAAACCACATGTAAACAGAAGGTAGATGGATTATTTATTCAACGACAGAAAGGAAATATATTGGGTTGTCTCCCAACAAGCGCTTTTCTTTAAAGCCTTTTTAGCTAGGCATTGAGATTTCAATGATGCTCACAAGAAAGACAAGAATTGAGGCACAACGAGAGCATCATAAAACATGTGACAAACACACTTAAGTGTAACATACTTCCTATCCATAGGCATATTATAGGCAAACAAATTATCGTAGCAAGAAAAAACTAGCATATGCAAGGAAGCGGAAAGGAACAATAGCAATCTCAACATAACGAGAGGTAATTTAGTAACATGAAAATTTCTATAAACATATTTTCCTCTCTCATAATAATTACATGTAGGATCATAAGAAAATTCAACAATATATCTATCACATAACATATTCTCAACACGATCCACATGCATGCGAAGTTGACACTCTTCCAAAATAGTGGGATTATCATTAACTAAAGTCATGATTTCTCCAAGCCCACTTTTATCAAAAATTTCATAAGAATGAATGTTATCCAAATATGTGGGATCTAAAGTTGACACTCTTCCAAACCCACTTTCAATATTATTGCAAACACTATTATCAATCTTATATTCATCATGGGGCTTAAATAAATTTTCAAGATCATAAGAAGAATCACCCCAATCATGATCATTACAACAAGTAGTAGACATAGCAAAACTAGCATCCCCAAGCTTAGGGTTTTGCATATTATTAGCACAATTGACATCAAGAGAGTTTATAGTAAAATCATTGTAACAATGCTTTTCCTCGAAGTAACTATCAAATATGGGTGCAATAGCAACGATCTCATGTTTAACATAAGGAACTATAGCAAATTCATCTTCATAAATATTGGCATCATGGCCACCAGAATAGCAAGCATCATGTTCATCAAGGGATATTTCAACCAGATCATCGGAATCATCATTATCTATATATTCATGCATATCATTATTTCCTTCCAGAGCAACGGTCATTGAGGGAGTCCTGGATTAGGGGGTGTCCGGATAGCCGGACTATACCTTCGGTCGGACTCCTGGACTATGAAGATACAAGACTGAAGACTTCGTCCCGTGTCCGGAAGGGACTTTCCTTGGTGTGGAAGGCAAGCTTGGCGATACGGATATGTAGATCTCCTACCATTGTAACTGACTCTGTGTAACCCTAGCCCTCTCCAGTGTCTATATAAACCGGAGGGTTTTAGTCCGTAGGACAGAACAACAATCATACCATAGGCTAGCTTCTAGGGTTTAGCCTCCTTGATCTCGTGGTAGATATACTCACTACTAGGGAAAACCCTAGCAGTAGCTCTGGTTTTTTGCTCACTAGTAGCGCGGGTAGGTGCGCTACTAATAAGGCGCTACAGCTATTGCTTAGCAGTAACGCGTGTCGCACGCGCTACTGCTAGGACAAATAGCCGCAGCGCTTGTTCACTCCCACGCTACTGCTAATGTAACTACTGGCAGCGTGTTTTCTCTCCATCGCTACTAGTATTGTTTTTTATTTTTTTACTTTTAGTGTATTTATGCGCCATCGTACAAATATTGGTACAATACCAGTTATGAGGTTTACATCATTATGTCCATAACAGTGTGTCAAATGAAGGTGGATTAGGTTCAAGTGGAGGCAATATGTGGTGCATGTCAAAAGTATACTACTAATACAAACTTGATCTAGTTTGGACTAGTAGTACTTTCGATGTGCACCACATGTTGCCTCCACTTGAATCTAATCCGCCAGCACAAGCTATTTAATCATCATCATAATCATTACCACCAACAATATTTATTTAATCACCACTAACACTAGCTAATAATAATCATCATAGTCATTACCACCAACACTAGCTATTTTATCATCATAGTAATAGTGTAGCACATCATCATCCTCAAACTCATTTCTAGCTAATCACTCCTGCTGCTCTCTCTTAGGTAAAACAACATAAAACATGTGTAGCTCTCCTCCTTGATCAAGTTGGAGCATGCAGATGAACCTGTCTCCTAATTTTGGGTAGCACATTTGTTTGCTGCCCCCTAGTACTTCTCTGCGCTCACCCATCACATATCTGGTCCAGTCTTGCACTATTAAGCATTCATCACTGATCTTGAATGCACTAAAGTAACATGTAGGATATCTTGGCCGTTAGCTAATAATACTCATGGTACCTTTAGTCTCGATCCCATAAGGCACAACATTCATCGGGAGTCCCTGTTGAAGAACATCGTATGGTCACATACTTAGCAATGAAGTTTAGCTTCACAAATAATTGGAGAACCTATGCTCCAACGCAAACAAGTAGCGACGAACGTGTGCGTCCTCCTCACTGACACGGTGACGCACCACCTCCGCGGAGTCCTCGAGCCTCTGGACCGTCACTGGCCCACGCGACCGCCACCAAAGAAGGTTCGGGTCAACGACAGGCTGGCTCCTCACCAACCTGCGCCCCCCAGTAGGTAGCGCCTCCCAGTACCACCCCGACGGAGCCCAGTTCCGGACATGGCCCATCTGGTCAAGCAGGTGTCGTCCTCCGCCGACTCGACGACAAGGATGCGGGATAGGCATCGTCCACGTCGATGCGGGAAAATTGCTTTAACTAAAAAATAGCAACAAGTTCTTACTAACTATAAACTTACTATAAATAAAAATATTCTAGTACCTAATTAGTACCTAGTTCTTACTAACTAATTAGTACCTAGGAACTACTGCCCTAATTACCATCTAATTTGATGAACCTATAGGGGTGGAAAGTGGTAGCGGATATTCCAATTATCCAACTATAAAGTGAAATAAGTGGTCAAATTTTACTCGTTTTATGATTCATCTTAGAAATTTGATTCGTTTCCACCCTTACATGAACCCTAACTCATTTGAGCCGCATCCGCATCCGATTCGTTTCCACCCTTACATGAACCCTAACTAATTTGATGGAGGTAGAAACCCTAGGCAGAGGTAGGGGAGAGGGAGGAGCAGGCGTGCTCACCTCGGGTGCCTGCGACAAGGGAGGGGCAGGCGGCATCGAGGTCCTAGTCGGGGCTCCGGGGTGGCGTTGAGGTCGAGGGCGGGGGCGGCGTTGAGGTCGGGGTCGGGGGCGGCGTCCGGGGCGGCGTTGAGGTCGGGGGCGGGGGCGGCGTTGAATCTGGGGTCGGGGGCGGCGTAGAGGGTGTGCGGAGAGCGCGCGGCGGCCGACGGGCGACGGCGGCGGCGAGAATGGAGTTGGATTTGGGGGATGAAGTGGCCGTGGGGAAGGACGAACCCCATGGTTAAGTCAGAAGTACCAGCAGCGCGTTCCAGAAAGGACGCTACTGCTACGTTAGCTACAGCGCGTTCTGGAATACACGCTACTGGTACACCATTCTCTTTTTTTCCCTTTTTCATTTAGTCTTCTTCACATTTTATTTTTTTCCTTTCACCTTATTCTATTTCTTTCATTTTCAATTACCTTTCTATTTTCTTTCCATTTAATTTTATATCCTCTATCAGTAGCGAGTTTAGACTAAAACGCGCTGCTACAAAGAAAGTAGCGGTAGCGCGGATCGTTATAGGTCGCTACTACTATGTCTAGCCTATCGGCTAAGACGTGGGAATTTTAGTAGTAACGTGTTTAGAAGAAGACGCGCTACTGCTAGAACTTTATCAGCAGCACGGTTTGCGCAGGCGCGCTACTGCTACTTAGCACCAGCATGCTTTTTTGACCCCCGCTACTGCTAAAGTTCTGTGTATAAGGTTTTCCCTAGTAGTGACTCTTGTACTACCCATATCATCAATATTAATCAAGCAGGAGTAGGGTTTTACCTCCATCGAGAGGGCCCGAACCTGGGTAAAAACATCGTGTCCCCTGTCTCCTGTTACCATCCGCCTAGACGCACAGTTCGGGACCCCCTACCCGAGATCCGCCGGTTTTGACACCGATAGTCATTCTTTCAATATATTCTTGGACATAGACATTATGAGCAAAGTTTTCATTGCAATAATTAAGTATGGCGGAATTTTCAGATTTGTTGAGAGTAAAATCATACTTTTCAATCAAAGAAGTAACTTCATGAGCACCCTTAAAAAGGACAGATTCTTCAATTTGTTCGATATCATAGTAAATATAAACACCCTTTGCATAAGAAGATAAGATTTCATTATCGTCGAACTCGCATAGGTAGGGAAGGTGTTTTTTAGGGCTCTTAGAGCAACAAGTAAAATCACAAATTTCACAAAGATTCCAAGCATAACATAGAAAACTATTTATATGATACCATAAGATCTTCCCTTTTTCAGACAAACTATGACGCACAAAATGAGCATGCTCATCTAAAGATTTCCCATCAACTAGGCTAGTTGGGGTTTCAGCAGGAGCGCATAAGGATCGAAGATGATCCAAGTAGAACACTTTAAGTGGATCCATATCAATAGATTTTCAGCAAGCGAAGATGCAAGCATATAGAGGGCACAAGGAAACACAAACAAAGATACATACGGGAAGAAGGCGAACAAAAAAGAGAGGGCAAATAAAACGACAAGGGTGAAGTGGGGGAGAGGAAAACGAGAGGAAAATGGCAAATAATGTAATGCGAGAGATAAGGGATTGTGATGGGTACTTGGTATGTTGACTTTTGCGTAGACTCCCCGGCAACGGCGCCAGAAATCTTCCTGCTACCTCTTGAGCACTGTGTTGGATTTCCTTGAAAAGGAAAGGGTGATGCAGCAGACTAGAGTGAGTATTTCCCTCAGTTTTTGAGAACCAAGGTATCAATCCAGTAGGAGGCTACGCGCGAGTCCCTCGTACCTACACAAAACAAATAGCTCAATGCAACCAACGCGATTAGGGGTTGTCAATTCCTTCACGGTCACTTACGAGAGTGAGATCTGATAGAGATGATAGATAATATTTTTGGTATTTTTGGTATAAAGATGCAAAGTAAAATAAAAGGCAAAGGCAATAATAAAGTGTTGGGAGATTAATATGATAAAGATAGACCCGAGGGCCATAGATTTCACTAGTGGCTTCTCTCAAGAGCATAAGTATTTTACGGTGGGTGAACGAATTACTATTGAGCAATTGACAGAATTGAGCATAGTTATGAGAATATCTAGGTATGATCATGTATATAGGCATCATGTCCGAGACAAGTAGACCGACTCCTGCCTGCATCTACTACTATTACTCCACTCATCAACCGCTATCCAGCATGCATGTAGAGTATTAAGTTCAAGAAAACAGAGTAACGCCTTAAGCAAGATGACATGATGTAGAAGGATAAATTCATGCAATATGATAAAAAAAACCATCTTGTTATCCTCGATGGCAACAATACAATACGTGCCTTTCTGCCCCTACTGTCACTGGGAAAGGACACCGCAAGATTGAACCCAAAGCTAAGCACTTCTCCCATTGCAAGAAAAACCAATCTAGTAGGCCAAACCAAACTGATAATTCGAAGAGACTTGCAAAGATAACCAATCATACATAAAAGAATTCAGAGAAGATTCAAATATTGTTCATAGATAGACTTGATCATAAACCCACAATTCATCGGTCTCAACAAACACACCGCAAAAAGAAGATTACATCGAATAGATCTCCACGAGAGAGGGGGAGAACATTGTATTGAGATCCAAAAAGAGAGAAGAAGCCATCTAGCTACTAACTATGGACCCGAAGGTCTGAGGTAAACTACTCACACTTCATCAGAGAGGCTATGGTGTTGATGTAGAAGCCCTCCGTGGTGGATTCCCCTTCCCGCGGAGCACCGGAACAGGCCCCAAGATGGGATCTCGTGGATACAGAAATTTGCGGCGGTGGAATTAGGTTTTTGGCTCCGTATCTGATCGTTTGGGGGTCCGTAGGTATATATAGGAGGAAGGAGTACGTCGGTGGAGCAAAGGGGGGCCCACGAGGCAGGGAGGCGGGCCCTAGGGGGGTGCGCCCTCCACCCTCGTGGACGCCTCCCTTCTTTCTTGACGTGGGGTCCAAGTCTCCTAGATCATATTCGGTGAGAAAATCACGTTCCCGAAGGTTTCATTCCGTTTGGACTCCGTTTGATATTCTGTTTCTTCGAAACACTGAAATAGGCAAAAAAACAGCAATTCTGGGCTGGGCCTCCGGTTAATAGGTTAGTCCCAAAAATAATATAAAACTGGAAAATAAAGCCCAATATGGTCCAAAACAGTAGATAATATAGCATGGAGCAATCAAAAATTATAGATACGTTGGAGACGTATCAATGAATATGAGTATTACAAGAGTTGATCTACCACGAGATCGTAATGGATAAAACCCTAGAAGTCTAGCCTGTATGAATGTGATTGTCTCTACGGACTAAGCCCTCCGGTTTATATAGATACCGGAGGGGACTAGGGTTGTACAAAGTCAGTTACAGAGAAAGGAATCTTCATATCCGGACGCCAAGCTTGCCTTCCATGCCAAGGAGAGTCCCATTCGGACACGGGAGAGAGTCTTCTGTCTTGTATCTTCACGGCCCAACAGTCCGGCCCATGCTACATAGTTCGGACGCCCGAGGACCCCTTAATCCAGGACTCCCTTAGGCACAAGATCGTAGCTGAGGTAACAAGCTAAACGTCGAAGTCCACACGGAACTACTAGTAAGACTGAAGTCTCTTTGAAAAAACAAAAATTAAGCAAACATGAGTACAAATGTACCCAGCAAGACTTACATCAGAACTGCAACATATGCATCAATATCAACAAAGGGGTGGTGGGGTTTAACTGCAGAAAGCCAGCTTTGACTCAGTGGCTATCCTGAACTACGTCTACAAGTAACTCTTTTGAGGTGGCGCACACGAGTCCACATATTCACCATATCAATACACCACTATGGATCCGCTTCCATCTTCCTACGAGAACGCCATCCATAGCACTCACGCTTATCTTGCGCATTTTAGAGTATCCACTTTCTCTTGTCTATGAACTGTATAGGCAACCCATAAGTCCTTTACCGCGAATGCGGCTATTCGAATAGATCATTTATAACCGTGCAGGGGTGTATTTCTTCACACATGTTTCCACCACTTAGCGTCTGCACACGACATGTGCTCGGCAGACTTCAAGCGAAAGCCGACGTGGGTGTAGACCACGACCTGACTAACCACACAAGTCCCTAGTCCAGGTTTATCGCCTATTCAGGTTCCATCCGCAGGGAGTCTGGCCGAGGTTTCCACTACAGCCCCAAACGATGTGTGTAGGGTTCCCGAGCCCACCAAACGGGTGCCCCGGTACACCATGCCACCAGCCTACCGCATCACAGCCCACCCCTAGGGTCGGTGCTGCGCACGGCCTCCAGCACACTACAAACACTAGAAACTACTTGCAACTCCTGGACAGAGGACAGGGGGGTTAATAAGCCGAGCAGGGTCATATTTCAGGGTCCAACATGTGGTAGTAGCTGTTCATGGATCACAAACAAAGAACTCGGTTTCTGATGACGATTTCAATGAGACAACCCACCATGTACTCCTACATGGCTTCTCACCGCTACCTTTACCAAATTGTGTTCACACACTTAGTTCTCAAAAGTAGGACATGTTCACCACATTCCAATTCATTCCCGATGAATCAGACCTGACTCAACTCTAAGCAGTAGCAGGCACGACAACAAGCATGAATGAGTAGGCACATCAGGGCTCAAACAACTCCTACTCATGCTAGTGGGTTTCATCTATTTACTGTGGCAATGACAGGTCATGTAGAGGAAAGGGGTTCAACTACTGCAACATGTAACAGTTGAATCGTTGTTGTCCTAATGCAGTAAAAGAGAGCAGAAGCGAGAGAGTGGGATTGTATCGGAATGAAAAAGGGGGTTTTGCTTGCCTGTCACTTCTCAAGATAGTATAGCTCTTCATCGGTGTCATCGAACTCATCGTCGAAACAATGTCTACTGAGGGGGAACAAATACTAGCAACGGAGAGGAAACACAATCAATGTAATGCAACAGTATGATACATGAATGTGACATGGCAACATGCTGTGATTTGAGCTAATGCAACTATCAATGATTTAAATGAAGTTGGTTTGAACCCTAGGTTCAAAATTAAACTCCATATGTAATTGTTTAAATGCCATTTAATTGATTTGACCTGATCAGCAGGCATAAGTTGTTCAAACATGCATGAAAATGGTACACAGATGGATCGATTGGATTTTTCTAATAATTTTTTATATATAAATTATTTCATTTGGAGTTACGGTTGATTTTCTATGATTTTTAGAAGTTTAGGACATTTTCTGAAATTTATAAATCATTTCCTGATTTACTTAAATTCCAGAAAAGATTTACTGCGTCGGCATGATGTGGGTATGATGTCAACAAGTCAACAGGCGCGATCCAGGTCAAACCTGACCAGTGGGACCAGCGTGTCAGAGGTCAAACCTGACTAGTGGGACCAGCGTGTCAGTGACTAACCTAACTAAAAGAGTTAATTAGCGTTAATCTAATCCTAACCTAGATTAGTTAAGGCCCTAGGCCCACATGTCAGTGACACAGGGGAGGTCAAACCCCTGGTCAAATGGGTCAAACACGCTGGACTTGCCCACGGCTCATCGCCGGCGAGGCCAGAGACGGCGGAGGGGCTCGAGATTTGCCCTATGGCAACCAAATCGATGGCCGAGCCCATCTACGAGGAGCTGGAGCTCGCGCGCATCCGACGATGGCAGGGGAGGGTGTGACGTGCCAGGAGTTGGGCACGGCGTAGACCTCGGCGGCGGCCGGAGCTCGATCGAGGGTGCAGCGTGCAAAAGAATGGGGTCTTGCGCTAGGGAGACGCTACGTGAGGCGGCGATGACGCTAGGCACACCGGGGTGACCATTGGGTCACCGGAGCTGCGTCGGCGACAAGCTCAGGAGGCGGCGGTTCTCGGTCGTCAGCAAAGCGGCAACTAAAGCATACAAACGAGACAACAGAGAAGGTGCTTCAAGGGAGAGGCTCACGGTGGTTGCAGCGGTGCAGACGGCGAGCTCGGAGGAGGACCGGAGCGAACGGGGAGGCGGAGGCAACCTCGGCAACCCAAGGAAGAAGAAGGCGTCGGTGATACGTCTCCAACGTATCTATAATTTTTGATTGCTCCATGCTATATTATCTACTGTTTTGGAATATATTGGGCTTTATTTTTCCACTTTTATATTATTTTTGGGACTAACCTATTAACCAGAGGCCTAGCCAAGAATTGTTGTTTTTTGCCTGTTTCAGTGTTTCGAAGAAACGGAGTCCAAACGGAATGAAACCTTCGGGAACGTGATTTTCTCACCGAATATGACCCAGGAGACTTGGACCCTACGCCATGGAAGCTTCGAGGTGGGCACGAGGTAGGGGGCGCGCCCTATACCCCCAGGCGCGCCCCCCACCCTCGTGGGCCCACCGAAGCTCCACCGACGTACTTCTTCCTCCTATATATACCTACGTACCCCCAAACGATCAGATGCGGAGCCAAAAACCTAATTCCACCGCCGCAACTTTCTGTATCCACGAGATCCCATCTTAGGGCATGTTCCGGAGCTCCGTCGGAGAGAGCCGTCATCACGGAGGGCTTCTACATCATCATAGCCTCTCCGATGAAGTGTGAGTAGTTTACCTCAGACCTTCGGGTCCATAGTTATTAGCTAGATGGCTTCTTCTCTCTTTTTGGATCTCAATACAAAGTTCTCCCCCTCTCTCGTGGAGATCTATTCGATGTAATCTTCTTTTTGCGGTGTGTCTGTTGAGACCGATGAATTGTGGGTTTACGATCAAGTCTATCTATGAATAATATTTGAATCTTCTCTGAATTCTTTTATGTATGATTGGTTATCTTTGCAAGTCTCTTCGAATTATCCATTTGGTTTGGCCAACTAGATTGGTAGTTCTTGCCATGGGAGAAGTGCTTAGCTTTGGGTTCGATCTTGCGGTGTCCTTTCCCAGTGACAGAAGGGGCAGCAAGGCACGTATTGTATCGTTGCCATCGAGGATAACAAGATGGGGTTTATTTCATATTGCATGAATTTATCTCTCTACATCATGTCATCTTGGTTAAAGTGTTACTCTGTTCTTAACTTAATACTCTAGATGCATGCTGGATAGCGGTCGATGAGTGGAGTAATAGTAGTAGATGCAGAATCGTTTCGGTCTACTTGTCACGGACGTGATGCCTATATACATGATCATGCCTAGATATTCGCATAACTATGCTCAATTCTGTCAATTGCTCAACAGTAATTTGTTCACCCACCGTAGAATACTTATGCTCTTGAGAGAAGCCACTAGTGAAACCTATGGCCCCCGGCTCTATTCTCATCATATCAATCATCATCACTTTAAACTTGCTTTGCTTTTTACTTTGCCTTTTACTTTTCACTTTGCATCTCTATATCAAAAATACCAAAAATACTATCTATCAGATCTCACTCTCATAAGTGACCATGAAGGGATTGACAACCCCTAATCGCGTTGGTTGCAAGTAGCTATCGTTTTGTGCAGGTACGAGGGACTTGAGCGTGGCCTCCTACTGGATTGATACCTTGGTTCTCAAAAACTGAGGGAAATACTTACGCTACTCTGCTGCATCTCCTCTTCGGGGAAAACCAACACAAGCTCAAGAGGTAGCAGTTGGGGGCGGCGCTTCAAGGTGTCCGGCGTCGCGTGAATCGACGGAGAGGACGAGGCAGATGAGGCGAAGCTTCTGGACTCAGACGGAGGGCGAGGAGGTAGCTCTGGCCACGGCAACAGCGGCGCTCGGGTGGTGCGAGGGAGAGAGCCAGGGGAGGGGAGAGGTACTGGGAGAGTGAGAGAGGGTCGAGGGGGTGGCGTGGCTACACCAGGGAGGGCCAGGGCGAAGCGGCAAGCAGGAGGTGGCCGTTGGTGGCCGTGCGCGTGCTGGCGCACCGCAGGCACATGCCCTCATGCCTTCTGGCACGAGGTTGAAGGAGGCGGCGCTGGGGCTCGGCCACTACAACAGTGGGCTGGACCAAGCGGCTGGGCCGCAGGTAAGCCTAGGTGAACTCTCTCTCTCTCTGTGTTTTAAACATTTATTTCTGTTTTTTCTATTTTTATCTCTGTCTTGAATTTGGTTTGCTAACCAAATTATTTTTGAAGCTTCTGGAAATTATTGTGGATGCAATATGAACTAAACCAAAGCCCCACAATATTTTTCAGAATGATTGGAGTTATAAAAGTATTTATAGAGATTTATAACCCCAACTCAAGTACAATATGATTTAATTCAAAAATCTAGGAATGACCTAGAAATATGTTCATCATTTTTGGCAGAGGTTTTCACCTTCATCAGAAATCATGAACATTTTCCAAGGCATTTTGGGTTCACTGAACATGATTTTATTTGAACCTATTTGAATTCATTTGGTGCTAGGGTTTGATTAATCCCCATTTCAACTTTAGATAAAAAAAATCAACATGATGCAACATGCAAATCTAACCCAAATGCATCACTGAACTAGGGTTGTGATAGAAGAGTTGTATATGATGCAACCAAAAAGGTTTTTTCAATCTTAAAGGTGCTAACAAAGTGTGCAAACTCCAGTGATCCATCTATGGACTGGTGCAAGCATCTCGGAGTTGGAATATACGTTTCGATAAGGTGATCAAAGCATATGGTTTTATACAGACTTACGGTGAAGCCTGTATTTACAAGAAAGTGAGTGGGAGCTCTGTAGCATTTCTGATATAATATGTGGATGACATATTGTTGATCGGGAATGATATAGAATTTCTGAATAGCATAAAAGGATACTTGAATAAGATTTTTTCAATAAAATACCTCGGTGAAGCTGCTTATATATTGAGCATCAAGATCTATAGAGATACATCAATACGCCTGATAGGACTTTCACAAAGCACATACCTTGACAAGATTTTGAAGGAGTTCAAAATGGATCAGTCAAAGAAAGGGTCCTTACCTGTGTTACAAGGTGTGAAGTTGAGTAAGACTCAAAGCCCGACCACGGCACGAGATAGAGAGAGAATGAAAGTCATTCCCTATGCCTCAGCCATAGGTTCTATAAAGTATGCCATGCTGTGTACCAGACATATCGTGTACCTTGCCATGAGTTTGGCAAGGAGGTACAATAGTGATCCAGGAGTAGACCACTGGACAGCGAACAAAATTATCCTTAGTTAACTAAGATGACTAAGGAAATGTTTCTCGGTTATGGAGGTGACAAAGAGTTAGTTATAAAGAGTTTCGTTGCTGCAAACTTTGACACTGATCTAGATGGCTCTAAGTCTCAATCTAGATACGTATTGAAAGTGGGAGAAATTAGCTAGAGTAGCTCCATGCAGAGCATTGTTGACATAGAAATTTGCAAAATACATATGGATCTGAATATGGCAGACCCGTTGACTAAACCTCTCTCACAAGCAAAACATGATCACACCTCAGTACTCTTTGGGTGTTAATCACACGGTGATGTGAACTAGATTATTGACTCTAGTAAACCCATTGGGTGTTTGTCACATGGCAATGTGCATTATGGGTGTTAATCACATAGCGATGTGAACTATTGGTGTTAATCACATGGCGATATGAACTAGATTATTGACTCTAGTGCAAGTGGGAGACTGAAGGAAATATGCCCTAGAGGCAATAATAAAGTTGTTATTTTATATTTCCTTATATCATGATAAATGTTTATTATTCATGCTAGAATTGTATAAACCGGAAACTTGATACATGTGTGGATACATAGACAAAACACAGTGTCCCTAGTAAGCCTCTACTAGACTAGATCATTAATCAAAGATGGTTAAGTTTCCTAACCATAGATATGTGTTGTCATTTGATAAACGGGATCACATCATTAGGAGAATGAGTTGATGGACAAGGCCCATCCGTTAGCTTAGCATAATGGTCGTTAAGTTTTATTCCTATTGCTTTCTTCATGTCATATACATATTCCTTTGACTATAAGATTATGCAACTCCTAGATACCGGAGGAATACCTTGTGTGCTATAAAATGTCACAACGTAACTAGGTGATTATAAAGATGCTCTACAGGTATCTCCGAAGGTGTTTGTTGGGTTGGCATAGATCGAGATTAGGATTTGTCACTCCTTGTATCGGAGAGGTATCTCTGGGCCCTCTCGGTAATGCACATCATAATAAAGCCTTGCGGGATGATGCATTACGAAATGCGTAAAGAGACTTGCCACTAACGAGATTGAACTAGGTATAGAGATACCGATGATCGAATCTCGGGCAAGTAACATACCGATGACAAAGGGAATAACGTATGTTGTCTTTATAGAACGACTAATAAAAACCTTCGTAGAATATGTGGGAACCAATATGAGCATTGAGGTTCCGTTGTTGGTTATTGACCACAGAGGTGTCCCGGTCATGTCTACATAGTTCTCGAACCCGTAGGGTCCGCATGCTTAACGTTCGATGATGATTTTTTATTATATGCATTATGTGATTTGGTGACCGAATATTGGTGAGAGTCCCGGATGAGATCACGGACATGATGAGGAGTCTTGAAATGGTCGAGAGGTAAAGATTCATATATAGGACGATAGTATCCGGACACCGAAAGTGTTCCGGGGGTACCAGGTACGTATCGGGTCACCGGAAGGGGTTCCGGGCATCCCCCAGCAAACTATATGGGCCTAATGGGCCAAGAGAGGGACAAACCAGCCCCTAAGGGGATGGTGCGCCCCCCCATATGGGCTGGCCAAATTCGAGTATAAAAGGGTAAGGAGGAAAGGAAAAAGGAATAGGATTCCCCCTTCCCCCTCTTCCCTTCCTACTTCGAATCGGAATAGGAAAGGGGGGAGGCCGAATTGGGAGGACTAAGGGAGTCCTGGACTAAGGGGTCCTTGGGCGTCCGACCTGTTATCCATGGGCCGGACTGATGGGCTGTGAAGACACGAAGGCTGAAGACTTTACCCGTGTCCGGATAGGACTCTCCTTGGCGTGGAAGGCAAGCTTGGCGATCAACTATGAAGATTCTTTCCTATGTAACCGACTCTATGTAACCCTAGATTCCCCTGGTGTCTATATAAACCGGAGGGCGTAGTCCGGAAAGGATATATTCATTACCATAGTCATATAGGCTGGGCTTCTAGGGTTTAGCCATTATGATGTCGTGGTAGATCAACTCTTGTAATACTCATATTCATCAAGATCAATCAAGCAGGAAGTAGGGTATTACCTCCATAGAGAGGGCCCGAACCTGGGTAAACATCGTGTCCCCTGTCTCCTATAACCATCGACCCTAGACGCATAGTTCGGGACCCCCTACCCGAGATCCGCCGGTTTTGACACCGACATTGGTGCTTTCATTGAGAGTTCCACCGTGCCATCGATAAAAGGGTTCGATGGCCCCTTCGATCGTCCATAGTGAGGCTGTCCAAGGAGAAACCTTCCTCCCCGGACAGATTTTCGTATTCGGTGGCTTCGTACTTCGGGCCAACTCGCTTGGCCATCTGGAGCAGATCAATAGCTACGCCCCTAGCCACTAGGTCAGATTTGGAAGCTTGAACTACGTTGCGGATATCCGTGGAGACTTGATCTTCAATGGAATTGAGACCGCGGCGGTCACTCCCCCTCGCTCCGATGAACATGACTTAAATATGTCATCGGACCATATTCAGGAGATGGTTCCTGTAGCTGATACGGCCTTAGATCTGGAGCAGATGGCGCCATCTAAAGAAGACACAGAGTCCGCGGCGTTGGAGCCGCACACAGACTCAACACTTGGGAATATCTGCGGCAACGGAATTCCGGACTCGTTTCCGGCTACAAATTCCGAACCCCGTACGCCTTCAGACACCAAGCTGGATCGGTCATCGATCTTCGAGTTTAGCACCGCAGACGTCTTCCAACACTCGCCCTTGGGCGATGTTCTTAATTCATTAAAAAACATGTCCTTGGCCGGGGACTCACAGCCGAACTATGTCCGGTTCGAACTAGAGGTTGATGATGGAGAATTTCGCTTCCCACCCACCACCCACTTCATAGCCACTGTCGAGGACTTAACCGACGTGCTTGATTATGGCTCCAAAGACATCGACGGTATCGACGATGATGCCGACAAGGAGCAAGGACAAGACCCGCCATTCACTAGACGTTGGACAGCCACCTCTTCATACGATGTGTACATGGTTGACACACCTAAAAAAGATAGCGACGATGACAAATTAGATCCAGTTGCGAATAAACCTTCTGAGACACAGTCCAAGCACCGGTGCCCTAAACGCCTTTCTAAGTCACGTCGCTCAAAAGATGGCAACACTGGCACCGGAGAAAATAGTACTCCGGACGATGCCGAAAACAATGAAGACCCTGCTGGAGCAACATTCGAACAGGAGGAACAAAACAACAGGCAAGTCAACCCTGATAAACAGGCCATACCCAGTAACCCGGATGACGATATTTATCGTCCACTCTCCGAGGATGAGGAGAGACTCGGCAACGAGGATTTCATCGTGCCTGAGGCACCCCTTGAGCAGGAGCGCTTCAAGCGCCAGCTAATAGCTACTACAAGAAGCCTGAGGAAAAAGCAGCAGCAGCTTCAAGCTGATCAAGACCTACTCATTGACAGATGGACTGATGTCCTGGCAGCCGAAGAATACGGCCTCAAGCGTCCAGCCAAGAGTTACCCGAAGCGCAGACTGCTACCTCAGTTCGATGAGGAGGTGCCAGAGCCCATTCCTCCCTCGTGCAATGCCGAACGACCACCACGTGGTCGGGATAGTGCGGCGGATCGACCACCCAGCAGTCGGGATAAAATGGCAACTCAGGCCGAACAACAACCTGCCCCACCGCCTCGTAAAAACAGAGACAAAACAGCTCGGGACTATACATACGACCTTCGGCAGGACCTGGACAGTAGAGCAGGACACACCAGATCAAACTACGGATCACAAGGACGCTTTTCGACTCGGGATGACGGCTACCTATTTGGACGTGACAAACCCATTCACGCCCGGGCCGATAACCACATGCGGCCTTCATCGGAGGTGCGTCGTGATGCGGCCAGATATAGAGGCGCCGCACACCCCCTTTGCTTCACAAATGAAGTACTGGGTCATGAATTCACCGAGGGGTTCAAGCCCGTCAATATTGAATCATACGACGGAACAACCGATCCCGCAGTATGGATCGAGGATTTTATTCTACACATCCATATGGCCCGAGGAGACGATCTCCACGCCATCAAATACCTCCCACTAAAACTAAAAGGGCCAGCTAGACACTGGTTAAATAGCCTGCCTGAAAATTCCATCGGCAGTTGGGAGGACTTGGAAGAAGCTTTTCTTGAAAACTTTCAAGGTACTTATGTCCGGCCACCAGACATCGATGACTTAAGTCATATAGTTCAACAACCTGGAGAATCTGCCAAAAAATTCTGGACTAGGTTCCTAACCAAAAAGAACCAGATCATTGATTGTCCGGATACCGAAGCCCTAGCGGCCTTCAAACACAACATCCGAGACAAATGGCTCGCCCGCCACCTCGGCCAAGAAAAGCCGAAAACCATGGCAGCCCTCACAGCACTTATGACCCACTTCTGCGCGGGTGAGGACAGCTGGCTGGCTCGTAGCAAAAACACAGCCAACAAGGCAGGCCCCTCCGAGGCCAAGAACAACACCGGCAAACTCCGGCGCAATAGACACAAACGCCGAAGCAATGGAGATAACACCGATGACACAACAGTTAACGCCGGATTCAGCGGCTCCAAGTCCGGCCAGCGGAAGAAGCCCTACAAAAGGAACAGCGAGGGACCATCCATCTTGGACCGCATACTCAACCGTCTGTGCCAGATACATGGCACCCCGGACAACCAAGCCAATCACACCAATAGATATTGTTGGGTTTTTAAACAGGCTGGCAAGTTAAATGCCGAGAACAAGGAAAAGGGATCACAAAGCGAGGACGGGGACGAAGAGCCCCGACAGCCGAACACTGGGGGCAGAAGAAATTTCCCCCTCAAGTCAAAACAGTAAATATGATATATGCTACACACATCCCCAAAAGGGAGCGCAAGCGCGCACTCAGGGACGTCTATGCGGTAGAGCCAGTCGCCCCAAAATTTAATCCATGGTCGTCATTCCCGATCACCTTTGATCGTCGACATCACCCGTCATGGCGGTTCGGCCGCACTGGTCCTCGACCCAATAATTGACGGATTACACCTGACACGAGTCCTAATGGACGGTGGTAGTAGCCTCAACCTGCTCTATCAGGACAAAGTGCACAAAATGGGCATTAATCCCTCACAAATCAAACCCACGAAGACTACCTTTAAAGGAGTCATACCAGGCTAGAGTCCCATTGTACGGGCTCAATCACCCTGGAGGTGGTCTTCGGTTCCCTGGACAACTTTCGAAGCGAAGAGCTAATCTTCGATATCGTCCCCTTCCGCAGCGGCTACCACGCACTGCTCGGACGAACCGCGTTTGCTAGATTCAACGCGGTGCCACACTATGCTTATCTCAAGCTCAAAATGCCCGGTCCATGTGGCATCATAAAAGTCAATGGAAACACCGAACGCTCCCTCCGTACAGAGGAGCACACAGCCGCCCTAGCAGCAGAGGTACAGAGCGGCCTTCTCAAGTAGAACTATAATCCGGCTGCCGAGCCCCTGGACATCACTAAGAGGGTCCAGACCACACTGCAACAGGACAGCTCGGCTCATCAAGAGCTCGATTAGAAATTCGGCCTCCGTCCCAGTCCTGATGAGGTAGCGGTATTAGTACCACGCGTACATAGTTACGCACTCAAAATCCCATGGGCATCGATGGAGGCACAGCAAGCTTGTAGTCCACAGTTCGGCTACACCGGTCCCGGACTCACCTGTATTTTCACTATTGCCCGTTTTCCTTTTTTCAGGACTCTTTTATACAGGCCTCCTTCGATGGCCTGATTACTGGTCCTGTCAAAGGACAAATACACCAGATTGGCATAGAGCACAGGCATACAGGGGAAGCCCTAGAGGACAATCCAACGACTACTCTACCTGTTTTTCAGTACCCAAATGCAGCTCTCCTTTGGTTCTGGCATGTTAAATAACTACAAAAAAGACACATCTGTGACATTTTGGGCCGAACGAGAATCTTTTTTGTCATACTTATGACACTTCTATGACGATAATTGTGACAAAACCTGGTATCATCATAGATGTGGTGGGGTCCTACTTCTTTGACAAAAAAATCATGACATAAAATGGGCTTTTTGTCCTGGGCGGGCCGGAGACGCAGCTGCATGACATTCTTTGGGCCGTCCATGACGGAAAAAACCATGGTAGAACCGAGGGCGCGGAAAATATCGGGGAGTCCCCGGTTACGGTGGGTCATCAGGGGCCGAGCGATGCGCGTTTCTCTCGTACGTACGCACGTGTGTGCGAGGTGTTGGGCTCTATTTATGTTTCAATTCTTATCTCTTATGTGAGCATCATTGAAATCATCATGCCTAGCTAGGGGCATTAAACGATAGCGCTTGTTGGGAGGCAACCCAATTTTATTTTAGTTACTTTATTTTTGGTTATGTTTAGTAATAAATAATCCATCTAGCCTATGGTTAGATGTGGTTTTATGTTTTAATTAGTGTTTGTGCCAAGTAGAACCTTTGGGAAGACTTGGGTGAAGTCTTTATGATCTTGCTGTAAAAAACAGAAACTTTAGCGCTCACGAGATTAGCTAAAACTTTTTACTGGAGAGTGATATTTAGTTGATTCTTTTTGAAGATGATTACTAAACAAATTAGGTTCACCAATTTATTTTAGAATTTTTGGAGTTACAGAAGTATACGTTTGATACAAATTACTACAGACTGTTCTGTTTTTGACAGATTTTGTTTTCTATGTATTGTTTGCTTATTTTGATGAATCTATGAGTAGTATCGGAGGGTATGAACCATCGAGAAGTTGGAATACAGTAGATATTACACCAATATGAATTTATATTGAGTTCACAACAGTACCTAAGTGGTGATTTATTTTCTTATACTAGCGGAGCTTACGAGTTTTCTGTTAAGTTTTGTGTTGTGAAGTTTTCAAGTTTTGGGTAAAGATTCGATGGACTATGGAATAAGGATTGGCAAGAGCCTAAGCTTGGGGATGCCCTAGGCACCCCAAGGTAATATTCAAGGATGACCAAGAGGTTAAGCTTGGGGATGCCCCGGAAGGCATCCCCTCTTTCGTCTTCATTCATCGGTAACTTTACTTGGAGCTATATTTTTATTCACCACATGATATGTGTTTTGCTTGGAGCGTCATTTTATTTTCTTTAGCTTTGCTTGCTGTTTGAATAAAATACTAAGATCTTCAATTATTAAATGGGAGAGTCTTCACATAGTTGCATAATTATTCGACTACTCATTGATCTTCACTTATATCTTTCGGAGTAGTTTGTTGTTTGCTCTAGTGCTTCAGTTATATCTTTTAGAGCACTGCGGTGGTTTTATTTTGAAGAAATAGATGAACTCTCATGCTTCACTTATATTATTTTGAGAGTGTTAAAAAGAATGGTAATTTTCTTTGGTTATGAATTTAGTCCTAATATGATGGGCATCCAAGAGGGATATAATAAAAACTTTCATATAAAGTGCATTGAATACTAAGAGAAGTTTGATTCTTTATGATTGTTTTGAGATATGAAGATGGTGATATTAGATTCATGCTAGTTGAGTGGTTATGAATTTGAGAAATACTTGTGTTAAAGTTCATGGTTCCTGTAGCATGCACGTATGGTGAAATGTTATGTGATGAAGTCGGAGCATGATTTATTTATTGATTGTCTTTCTTATGAGTGGCGGTCGGGGACGAGCGATGGTCTTTTCCTACCAATCTATCCCCCTAGGAGCATGCGCGTAGTACTTTGTTTTGATAACTAATAGATTTTTGCAATAAGTATGTGAGTTCTTTATGACTAATGTTGAGTCCGTGGATTATACGCACTCTCACCCTTCCACCATTGCTAGCCTCTCTAATACCACGCACCTTTCACTAGTATCATCCACCCACCATATAGGGCGAGGAGTCGCAGGTCCAAGAGAGAACTACACGGTATGGGGGCAGGAAGTGGGTTAGGCAGCCGAGGATAACTGGTGGGGCGGAGCAAAAGACCGAGTCTATGGCTGATACTGAGAGCAAGCTTAAGGAGAAAAAGCGTGAAGGGGCAAATCTTGATATGGAAGAGGGAGGTGACATGAAGAAACAGAGGATGGGTGGGGTGGCGGGGAGTGAAGCGGAAAACCCAACACAGGTGGACGCGGGGCTGCACGGACAGCTCCACGAGTACAAATGAGACTCGTGGCTTGGAACTGTTGGGGGCTCGGGAACAGGCTGGTAGTTTGTGGTCTTATGGAGCTCCAGAAGAAGGGGGATCCCGATGTGTTATTTCTTTCATAAACAAAGTTGAAGAAAAGGAAAGTGGAGAAGCTGCGTTACACTTTGGGTATGCCAAATCTCGTCTACAAGGTGTGCGATGGCAAGAGTGGTGGCTTGGCTATGCTATGGAAGAGAGACATAAATCTCAGCCTAAGGTGGATGCGAAGGATGCACATTGATGTAACACTTGAGGAGAAGGATGGGTATAAGTGGAGATTCACAGGTATTTATGGGGAGCCCAAGATGGAGAAGAAGGAAGAGACATGGCGTCTTTTGCGCAATCTGCATCACCAGGAGAAGCTCCCATGGGTATGCATGGGGGACTTCAACGAGATCCTCTACAACTTTGAGAAGCAGGGGGTGTGCCCAGAGCACAAATATATATGGACCACTTTCGTGATGCTTTGAATTTTTGCAACCTGAATGACCTTAGTTTCGAGGGGGGCATCTTTACTTGGCGCAATAATAATTATTGGCTGGAGGGTTATATTCATGAGTGTCTTGATAGGGTTGTGGCAAATCCACAATGGTGTGCATGCTTCCCAAGTTATAAGGTGACTAATGGATGTCCCTAAAATTCTGATCACAGGCTGGTCATCATGGATGTTCATGGTGCGAGAAGGAAGGTCATGCCCAAACCGAATAATCTTAATAAGCGCTTTGAAGCCCGCTGGTTACTTGAAGAAGACTGCAAAAAGGTGGTTGTTGAGGCATGGGACGAAGTTGCAACAAAGGGTAATGGGAAGTTGATGCAACGCATCAAAGAAGTCTCATAGACTCTTGACAAATGGAGTAGAGAAGTTTTGGGTGATCTCCAGAAACGAATAAAGAAGTTGCGGTAGGAGTTGGAGTTGTGCCGAAGGAAGAAGTCGTCGGAGGCAGGGGTGAAGTGTGAGCAAGTGGTGCGGTACAAACTTGGACGTTTGGAGGAGCAGCTTGATATCTTTTGGCAGCAGCGGGCACATGTGAACTGGTTGACGAAGGGAGATTGTAACACATATTACTTCCATGGTGTAGCGTCGGAGAGGAAGAGGCGAAATATGATTCATAAATTGAAGGGAGAGGATGGTGTGGAGGTAGAAGGGGAGGAGGGCTTAAAGGCTCTCATAACTAACCATTTCTCTAGCTTGTTTACCCCCATGGAAGGTTCTCAAATGGAGCAAGTTCTACATTGTGTTATGCCCCGTGTGACTCCACAAATGAACACCTTCCTCCAAAAAGAGTGCACGGCTCAAGAAATAAAGAGTGCGTTGGATGATATGGGAGATTTAAAAAGCCCCTGGGGCTGATGGTATGCCGGCTGTTTTCTACAAGAGATTTTGGGGGACGGTGGGTGAGGTTGTCGTACAAGAAGTTCTACGCGTATTGCAAGGCGGCAGTATACCGGAGGGATGGAATGAAACTATTGTGGTACTCATCCCAAAGGTTCGGAACCTGGATCATATCAAAGATCTTCGCCCTATTAGCCTTTGCGATGTGGTGTATAAGCTTGTTTCCAAAGTTCTCGCCAACCGACTCAAGGTGATCTTGGATGAACTCATATCAGCTAACCAAAATGCCTTTGTCCCGGGACGGCTAATATCGGACAACACCATCCTTGCTTATGAGATGATGCATTTTATGAGGAGGAAGAGAAGTGGAAAGGATGTTTATATGGCCCTCAAACTAGATATGAGCAAGGCCTATGATAGAGTGGAGTGGCCTTTTTTGGTGGGCATGATGAAACGTTAGGGTTTTGTGGGTGAGTTTACCCAACTGATTACGAAGTGTGTGACTACTGTGACCTACAGGTTTCGACTTAACGGAGATATCACAGATGCTATCATCCCTGGTAGGGGCCTGCGACAAGGTGACCCCGTCTCACCCTATTTGTTTCTAATCTACGCGAAAGGTTTCTCTGCTTTCTTGCACCAAGCTGAAAGAGAGGGTAAAATCAATGGTATTCAGATTGCTCCTATGGCCCCAACGGTGAGCCATCTACTTTTCCCTGATGACTCACTATTGGTGATGCAAGCAAGTGTGCAGGGGGTCCAAACGGTGAAATCTATCTTGCAAATCTATGAAGAGAGCTCGGGTCAAGTCATCAATAGGGAGAAATCTTCAGTGATGTTCAGCTCAAATGCAAGGCAGAGTCTCAAAAACTTGATACTCCAGAAACTTCAGCTTGGGACTGAGGCCAGCGATGGGAAATACTTGGGGCTACCCATCTACATTGGAAAATCTGTTAAGAAGTGCTTCCTCTACATAAAAGACAGAATTGTAGGCCGGTTGCAAGGAGGCTTGGAAAGGGTTTTGTCTACTGCCGGTAAAGAGATTTATGTCAAATCCATCGCACAAGCAATTCCAACCTATGCTATGGCTTGTTTTGATCTTACGAGGTCCTTGTGTGATGAAATAAGACAGTTCATATGTCGTTAATGGTGGAATCAGCAAGAGGATGAGAAGAAGATGCATTGGGTAGGTTGGGAGAAGATGAAACTCTCGAAGGAGGAGGGGAGATTCGGCTTCCGAGATCTGCACTCCTTTAACTTGGCCATGTTGGCGCGACAAGGATGGCGTCTTATTCAAGCTCCGGACTCTCTGTGTGTGCAGGTGCTCCGAGCGAAGTACTATCCCAATGGAGATATCCTAGCTATTGTGCCTGTGAAAGGAATGAGCTATGTATGGAGGAGTATCTTAAGGGGCATTGAGGTGCTGAAGGAAGGCCTAATTTGGCGCATCAGGGATGGAACCAAAGTGAGGATTTGGGAAGATCCATGGATCCCGAGGGGGTACGTGCAGACCAGCATCATACCAAGGCCTGAATCTCCTCACCAAAGTTTTCGAGTTGATCGACCCGAACACAGGCTGTTGGGACCGTAGTATTGTGTCAGACTGTTTCCACCCGGACGATGTCCCCATCATTTTGAGTATCCCAATCTGCGAGCATGGGGAAGATTTCATGGCATGGCATTTTGACAGTAAGGGCATCTTCTCTGTGAAATCAGCCTACAAAATCCATGTCCAGATGATGAAGGAAGAAGCAAGGCGGCAGAAGAGGCAAAGCTCTTCTGATGTACAACCAACCTCTGAAGTTTTTTGAGCCATTTGGAAGGTTAAATGCCCACCAAGAGTCCACCATTTCCTTTGGAGATTAGCACATAACAGTCACCCAATGTATATGAACATTAGCAGATGAGGGGTGGAGCTTAACACATGATATGCAGTTTGTGGGAAGCTCTCTGAGGACGGTGGCCACCTTTTTCTCAACTGTAAATTCATCAAGCAATGATGGCGAGCTCTGCTACTTGAGGATATCAGACTCAAACTACTCCAATGTACATCTGCTAAAGAAACTCTGTCAGTTATCCTCAGACTACCTGAAGAGAGGAAGCTGCTATCCATTGTTTATTTGCTTTGCTTTGGTGTTGGTGGGCTGAGCAGAACAGAGGCAATCATGGGGAGAAACGGCTTGAGGTTGAAGCATTTCGATACACTGTTCGTCACATGCAAATGAATGGAAAGAGTTCTTGTGCGCAAATCCGACTGCATCGGTTCGACAACAGGACAAATGGGTGAAGCCTCCTACTGATATGGTTAAAATTAACATTGATGTTGTGTTTGCAGAACAAACAAGGTCTGGAGGCTGGGACATAATATGCAGAGATGACACCCAGGACGTTCGTTTTGCTGCGGCTGGAGCCCGTCTTGATCTTAACAGCGCAACTACATGCTGAAACAATTGCCCTTTTCGAAGTTGTGACGCTGGCGGACAGGCTCGGTGTTGGGCGCGTGATTTTTGAAACCGACTGCCTGGTCCTTCAGCAGGCCATGAACTCAAATGTCGATGCGTTCTCGCCCCTGGGTGTTTTGTTTGGTGAGATCAGGTTTAAACTTAGGACTCTTTTCATTGAGGCCCAGGTGGTGTTTGTGCCGAGACTTTGTAATGGTCCAGCGCATGTGCTGGCTTCCATAGGTCCATGTTTAGCTGATGGTGAGCACCGTGAGTGGTTCACCAGCTACCCCGATGATGTACTCAGTGCTGTGACCGGCGATCGAGCAGTGTCTTAATGGAATACAAGTGTTCCATTTCAAAAAAAAAAAGCTCCTTGCATTGAAGCACAGTAGCCATCTCCTGACCTTCATATTCATCAGGTTTTTCCACTGCCTCCACTACAAAGCTACAGTCTGACTCTAGCATCACTTTATTGCACCCAATTTTTGCAGCTAGAAATAAACCATTCCTGGTTGCCGTAATCTCTGCCGAATCCACACAACTAACTAGCTACTATACATGTTGGTTATAGATGATGTGGCAACCTCATATAGCCAATTGTTGGTATACTATTAACCATGTTGTATAGCATGTCCTTTTTCTGAAGCTCATGGCTATGTAAATTGCTATTGCACTCTTTTCCAAAAAAAAATGCTTTTGGAGCTCAGCCTCCAAATTCAAAATTCATATTTTTTTTTACGTTTCAAAAAATTCTGAAATAAATACAAATATGCATGAAGGCATAACACACATGTGTGTAAATTTGCAGGAGAAAATACGTAGAAATAAGTGTTGTGCAAAAGAAACAAATCTAGGGCTTTTTTAACACATGATACTATTCATCCTCCCAGTACATGAATTTTTCTTTTCTGTACCGATTGCATTTCAAGGTATTTCATCCTTAAAAAATACACACAAACACATAAAATCCTTGTTTACTTACAATTTTTTCAGATTTTTTTGAAATCGAAAAGTATGAATTTTGATTTATTTTTTTATGTTTTCAAGCTCCAGTTAGCTCGGTCACCAAAACGACGTTCTCACTCTTTTCTATCTTTAAGACCGCATTGTAGGGTGTGGTATTTCAATAAGAAGAAAAACACTTTAGACTGTGTGATCTGAACTATACTGACAGTTTTTTTTCCTGGACTGCTCTGCTGATTTTAACAGATAGGCCTAAGCAGGGCCTGCACATACTTTTACTTTCAGCATATGCTAATAGGATAGAGCCTGTGGACCAGAAAATGGAAGGAGTTCAGATTTGAAACTAAATTTTTGCTTAACTGAAGGAAGAAATGAGTAGAAAAAGGAATTACATGCAAAAGCAGTAGATTATGAACAATCTTTGTGGAACTTTCATTTTTTGTCATCAGGATTCACTGTGCTATAAGGAATAAACAAGGAACGGCAAAATTAAATTGCAACTAGAATAAACGAGGAAAGGCAAAAATAAATTGCAGCTAGACAGGAACGTCAACAGCCTACTACTGCAGCCTACTACTGTAGAAGAAAAAAGTTGTCATGAACTCTTCTATTTGTACCAAGACTTGTTTCAAGGGATTTGACAGGAAACAACGGGCTTTATTAGCATAGGGGCGCAGCTAAATCAGGTGTCGACTCATGCCAATACATAGCACCTACTTTGGCCACATGGACATCAGCTAGAGTTATGCTCATTTCAAGTAGCAGTGCCCAAGTATACAACATTCCAAGCAGTGTCCAAGCCGTTCGTGAGAAGAGCTGCATCAGTGATGATCCAGCTGAACCCAACTTCAGAAGCAAATTCAATAGCTCCAACACAGAAGACTGTATCCGCATGCAAGGCATTCACCAGCGACAAAGACTGCATGTGTCATCTCTAGCACAGAATCCCCAACTTTCGAAGCTGGCATCTTTCAGGAAAGAGTCGTCCAATGTTCAGCTTCAGATAATCTTCAGGAGGCAGCAGCACCTGGGTTTGGACTTGGATGGGACGACCTACAAAGATGGTCAGTGCACCAGTTCGGTTTCTTAACAGATCATGACATGCTACGTGATCATAAACAAATCAACACTGATGCTGATTGTTTTCCTTTTTTGGAGAAGTGGTCAAACAGACAACAAAGAGATAACAGACAACCAATGTCTTCATGGTGGGTGAATAACAGCAACGACAACCTTCCGAAGGCTGTGTTGGCATGTGTCATCCCAAATGGAGGTTGTGCCGCTAATGAATTCATGCTTCTGTTTGCCGTGGTAAACAGAAAAATGGGAGGAGCTGACCGTGCTCCAAATGAGAAAGGCACAGTACCAAGACCAGATGGAGAAACAATAAGGTCCCGGGTACAGATGGTGAAGCTCGCGCTCTGCCAGGTCTCAGTGCCCTGTGGTTGTGGCAGCTTGTTAAGAAAGATCATGCTAGCAGCAGATTGAGTTAGAGGGCTGAACCAAAGCTGCTGTTTCCTGAGCTCAAGAATACAAATGGTGGTGTTGAAGCAGACTGGACACCAGGTGCATATTCAGATATGGCTTCAGCCATAGCACTCACACCAACACACCACCAAGAATAAAGCGCTAGCTGGCTTTGTCTCCGTAGATGTAATCTGTGATTTGGCTGCTGCTGCCATTGAAGTGCTGGAGGTAAAATTCCTAGTTTGAAATGGATGGGCTACTGCTAGATACAGCAAAGCCAGCAATGGTAGTGAATGGAGCTGAGCTAACAGTGGGTTTACTAGTGGGTATGACTTGATAACTTCGGACTTTGGTGGCGATGCCCGCATGAAGACAAGTCATTGCTGAGACTAGGTGGAGTAGGTGCAGCACAAGCAAAACAGAGGTGGAGTCATTGTTCGAGCCATAGGTAACACCTTGTCAGGTGATTTATGGATGTCTCCTGTTGTTTTCCTTGTGTTGCATGCCCCTCTCTCTAAATTAGGGCTATCCAATGATGTGAGCCTAGTGACACTAGAAACAAATAGCACAATAAATTAGCAGAGACAACAAACAATAAAATGCAATTGTCTGTAATACCAAAATAGGGATTCAACTGTAAGCTCTCAACTTAGTTTTATGAATAAAATGCTTTCGAGGATTATAAATTAAACATAAATAAAATAAAAACAAGTGCTGATAGGTTGTGTTAGAGTCCATTCCACTAAACATAACAAATGAACAAGAAATTCTGATATCTTTATGACATAACAAAAAAGCATGATTCAGGATGCAGCTCTTTCAAATCATATCCTTACTAAGTCCTACAAATCTCTCAGTGTAAGAGTTCATTCCACTAAACAAATCCCACCTTATATCATTTTGATGAGAAAATAAGATATGAAAGGAGCTTCTCAAGTGGATATATAATTAATATGCAAACTCTTGCCCTTACAGTTTTCTTATAGCTCACCCTTCATTTTCCCTTCCAGATAATACCAAAATGAATTCATATATACAACAGATTCTGCTAGCTTTATAGTTTTCTTCTAGCCTACCTTTTCAAGATGAGCATATGCAATTAACTAATTGCATTGCTGTTTATGGAAAAAATGAGAAAACAAAAGAATGCTAAGAGAATGGCCTCTCCCCAAGTTCTTCAGTTTCTACACCAGCAGTTGTTAACGTTTCCAATCTGATGTACTGAACAACTTGAGGCCAAACATGCCGGTCTGTTTATCGTCTTTGTTAGAAGCAAGTGTAAGTGCTGAAATGCTCAGGAGGTACTTGTGCACAAGTATAAGAAAATTTGAACCAGAAACAGTAGGAAAATATCCTACAGTGCAGATCATAACCTTCTCCATTGATAAGGATGATTGAACTTTCTGCTCAAACTTATTATGCTTAATTTTCTGCTCCTAAGTCTTTGAATCAAACTACTGCTCGGTTGTCTTCACCTCTGTCTCAAAAATCAAATTCTTTGATGGAACAGGGGCCTCCTGATCCTCATCGAACTCGTATAAATCCTATAAAATGAAAAGGGTAAATCATACTATCAGGTCATAAGTGCACATATGACTAGTTAACATTGAGAATACTAGAGTTAATATTTCCCCCCTTAACTCAAGAACAGCCATTGTAAAGACTGACTTTCCCGATGTAGTGGCAGAAACTGAATCCCCAACATGATCAGACATAATGTCTTTGTTGCCTTATCCTGAAATGTTCAGGAAAGAACTTTTGATGATCCATTCCGTCACCTTATCTTTATTCAGGAAAGAACTACAGGTTATTTTGGCATGGATCGACTTGGATTTCCAGTAACAGCAGATTGTTTCCCAGACGGTTTCTATTTCGGTTAGGGAGCCAAATATCTTCTCAGTCATCTTGTTTGATCAAGGTAGGACAGGAGTACATTGTCACTAGAAGATTTACTATCTTCGCTATTTCTGTCTTTCAGCAGTACACCAGTCCAAACAATGTTCTTTCTGAAATAGGAGTTTCTTGAAGAGGTGAACTGCCTACGCGAAATCTGAGCCAAATTGATTGCTCGGAAGAAAGATACCCCGAGGACACGCACGCGGGTCTTTGGAAGGAGACATCATATTTGACTTTTAAAAATACCGAAGTCAGTGCCTCTTCGTTTCTACACCTGCCAGGAAGTGAGAATTTAGAAAAGCTCTAGCAAATAGACCATGTAATATTCTGATGGACTAAGTTTCACATTGATGTAGAACTCAAAGTTTAAATAGCCTAAATGGTCAATGCACAATACCAACCAAACAGAACAGCCTACTACTTCTACCTAATCAATGTTGTTATATGCCACAATATGTTCATATATATAGATAAAAATAAATTACGTGGTTTATATCATGTCAGACATAAATAGTTAAATACACACCATTTGGCAGATGCCTTGCTAAGCTGAATATATAACAGCAACAAGAATATATAGTGTACTATCTTAAGTTTATTTCAATTTCAGAGATCTTTGACAAATTACACCAGCAACCAAACCTCAGGGTGTGTGTTGGATGATGAAAATGGTGAAACATTCATTATAACGGAAGAGCTCGGAGCACACTAGGAACAAAAATATATTTATTACCAACAACTTCCACAATTTCACAGTTGAGCAGGACAACGGAATGAACAGGGAAATCAAGCACCATACAAAACCAAGAGTATGTCATGTGGAGCACACATGAATATTTATCTCTGAGAAGGAAAGGAAATGATGTGCAGTAATTGCAAGAAAACATAGTCAAGTTTAACCTAATAGAGTCAAGTGACAATCACCCCTAACCTGGCCACAGAAATCACCAAGACAACAAAATTACTAATCTCTACTAACGACATAAACTTAATCGCGCATCTGTGACGAGGACCAGGTTAGGGATCTAATCGAGGACAAATAAGGTGGAAAGGAGTCAATTACCAGAAAATTCATTCCCTTGTAGATGTCATATATTTATCGTAAAGCGCAAGGTTTGCCTTCAACTAAGCATCTTCCTGGAATCTCACAATGTCACATATTCCATCAAAGAGAATAGGTTACTTTCAACAGAGATTTCCATCAAATATGGATGTACTGCAAGAGACTGCAGTGCACACACTTCTTTTCTGGTCTAGATACATGCACTCAAACACTACCTAAACTAAATTGGGATAAAAGAGTACACATTGCATATACATGCCTGCTAAATATTAACTCTAGCTATAATACAGCATTTGCTAAGGATAGACAGTCAGCAAGAGTATGAGGCCGTGCCACCAAGCCACCGCTGTATGTGCTGGGGCGTTCTATGCTTCCATCTGCCAGATGAAATGCTCCAACTTCTAACCGCTCTCTCTCGCCAACATCAATGCTCAAGTAGATGGTGTCGGCGCTTATGGAGCCAGTGGGGAAAGCCTCTAGAGAGATTGAAAGAGAGCAATGCATGCCAATGAACACTGCACGCCCTGCGTCACCGCCAAAGCTATTGGCCAGAAATAGTGTCCTGGTGTCCAAATCCACTCGATATGTGTCATACCAAGAACCTGATTTATTATCTGCTGTCAATCCCCTTCGACGGTGCACCAGCATCAGCTCCCCACAATTGTTGATGAGGTGCACACTATCAGCAATCCGCGAGACACGCATGTCTTCCATCTTGGCAGCCACCTCCAGCCGTGGTGGCTGATCTGCGCCGATTTTGAGTACCAAGACACCATCGTCACTAACGCAGTAGAAGCTGCCTTCAAACAATAAGGGTGCCACTGTGATGCCATCACTGTTGTATTTTAGCAAAGTCCAGTGGTCGTCGCCGGGCTTGGCCGTGCCAAGCAGTTGGAGCATGTCGAAGCAGAGGACGAATGTAGAATCATCACTGGCAATACCAGAGCCCCACGCAATAAAATCCATGTCGTCACTATCTTCGTCAAACATACCATGGTCCTCAGAGGGCAGCAGCGTGGTGAGCGGAGGGAGCTTTGTGAGGTGGCGGGTGAGCGGGTTGAGGAGGCGGACATGGTTGCGGTCGTGGAGAAGAACAAGAAGGCCCTCGGGGGTGACTGCGAGCAGCTCATGGTCATGGAGCTCTGCTATGCAGACCTTTACACACTCGCCGGTGGATGTGTTGAGGAAGCAGCGGCTTTCCGGCGCCACGAGTTCGTCCCGGAGCATGGTCCACCGCCGGGGATGGAACCGGCGGTCCAGACCACCATGGGCGCGTGGGTCAACAGAGCAACGTCGCCATGGGCAGCAAACGGCACGGAAGCGGAGGTAGTCGGCAACATCATAGGCAAGGACGAGCTCAGCAATCAGCCCCAACGGGCCATCGTCAAGATTAGCCCAGTCCCTCCTGCAAAGGGGAACAAATCAGATCGGAATCGTAATCGTAATCATCATGACCGTAATAAAGAAAAGAAGAGAAACGGGTGCTTTTGACTTACCAGTTATTATCAGGAAGAGCAGGGCGGCAGCGGGGCTGTGTGGTGCGCGCGCGCTTCGGCCCCCAATGACTGGGGGGCTGGCTGGAGCAAGGGCGCCGGAGGAGCCTCTGACGTTTCTTTGGCTCCGAAGCCAAATGGCTGGTCTTGATCTGGATCTGGATCTGAGGGCCGGGGGGAGGAAATGGAAGTGATCCGCCAGGGTGCTCATCTTCGCTGGTACTGAGCGCCGCCGCCGCAGCCGTGCGTGCGCTCTTCCTCCCCAAGGGGGGGGGTGGCTGGAGGAGCAAGGTCGCACGGCATGGTGAGGTCGCTTTCTTCCTCGTCCTCGCTTTGTAATATGAGCATGTGGTCTCCTTTTATTGGATTCGGGAGAAGCCCGGGAGGAGGAGGTGGTGGTCTTCACCCGACGGGAGCGACGAGGGGGGAGAGGAGCATCAGATCGGCCGGCGGCGGTGGATTCCATCCAGACGGGGAAGGAGAAGATGAGGGTTTCCGCCCGAAATGGTGGGTGGGAGAGGTACTAATGGGGCTTCTTCTCCAGCCTTTTTTTTTTTTGAACTGAGATACGGCCTCGAAAGCCTTTTGGTTGGATGGGCTTTGTGTGTTGTCGTGCAGACCAGCCCTGCCCTGGTATATATATAACCACTGGTTTCGTGTGCCGACCGGTGGTCGGAGTTTGCACGTGTCTTTTTCCGAGTCCGCCTAGAAATCTTCTTGAAAAATTCATATCCTGCGCCTAAAAATCATATCAAAAAATCCCTTGACAACATCCATATCTGAGAGCAACAAGGGTGAATCCCGAAATCATTAATTAATAAAGAAAGTACTTTTCACACTTGTCACAATCTAAGAGTTTTTCCAATTTTTTCATCGATTCGTTTATTCAAAACGTTTTTATATCTCATAAACCGTGCTTCCAAATCTCGAACCGTTTTCACCGCTATATTCCTCGCGTCAAGATCTTCAATACTAGATCTAATGTTGATATATTTCAACAAACTTTGTTCTCACAAAAAAACGGACAAAGAAAATAGAACCAAAAGCACGGTTTTTCCCCTTTCGGAAAGGCATGCATTTTTTTTCCTTTTCCAACACGCACGGCCGTGGAAGAAAATTCGTAACTTCACAATAAGTAAATCTGTATTTCCCATGCAAGGAAAAATAGAAATAAAATGTGCTCTTTCCTTTTCTAGAGGCACGATCGTGCCTCTTGCGGAAGCAAATCTGTGCCTCCACGAGAAATAAATATGTGCCTCTCACGGAAGGAGAAAAAAAAGAAAAACACGTTTTTTTTCTTCCTGAGAGGCGCGACCGTGCCTGCATCCACGAGAAGTAAATCTCTACCTCTTGCGGAAGTTAAAAAAAGTGTGTTTCCCCTTTTCAAGAAGCATGATCGTGCCTCTTGCGGAAGCAAATCCGTGCCTCCACGAGAAATAAATATGTGCCTCTCACGGAAGGAGAAAAAAAAGAAAAACACATTTTTTTCCTTCCTGAGAGGCGTGACCGTGCCTGCATCCATGAGAAGTAAATCTCTACCTCTTGCGGAAGTTAAAAAAAAGCGTGTTTTTCCCTTTTCAAGAGGCATGATCGTGCCTCTTGCGGAAGCAAACCCGTGCCTCCACGAGAAATAAATTTGTGCCTCTCACGGAAGGAGAAAAAAAAAGAAAAACACATTTTTTTCCTTCCTGAAAGGCGTGACCGTGCCTGCATCCATGAGAAGTAAATCTCTACCTCTTGCGGAAGTTAAAAAAAGCGTGTTTTTCCCTTTTCAAGAGGCATGATCGTACCTCTTGCGGAAGCAAATCCGTACCTCCACGAAAAATAAATTTGTGCCTCTCACGGAAGGAGAAAAAAGGAAAAACACGTTTTTTTCCTTCCTGAGAGGCGCGACCGTGATTGCATCCACAAGAAGTAAATCTCTACCTCTTGCGGAAGTTAAAAAAAGCGTGTTTTTTTCCTTTTCAAGAGGCACGGGCGTGCCTCTTGCGGAAGCAAATCCGTGTATCCACGAGAAATAAATTTGTGCCTCTAACGGAAGGAGAGAAAAAAGGAAAACATATTTTTTTTCCTTCCTGAGAGGCGCGACCGTGACTGCATCCACAAGAAGTAAATCTCTACCTCTTGCAGAAGTTAAAAAAAGCGTGTTTTTTCCTTTTCAAGAGGCACGGTCGTGCCTCTTGCGGAAGCAAATTCGTGCATCCACGAGAAATAAATTTGTGCCTCTGACGGAAGGAGAAAAAAAGAAAACACATTTTTCCCTCTTGCGGAAGTTAAAAAAGGCGTTTTTTTTTCTTTTTCGAGAGGCACGATCGTGTCTCTTGCGGAAGCAAATCCGTGCCTCCACGAGAAATAAATTTGTGCCTCTCACGGAAGGAAAATAAAAAGAAAAACACATTTTTTTTCCTTCCTGAGAGGCGCGACCGTGCCTGCATCCACGAGAAGTAAATCTCTACCTCTTGCGGAAGTTAAAAAAAAGCGTGTTTTCCCCTTTTCAAGAGGCATGATCGTGCCTCTTCGGAAGCAAATCTGTGGCTCCACGAGAAATAAATTTGTGCCTCTCACGGAAGGAGAAAAAAAGGAAAACACATTTTTTTCCTTCCTGAGAGGCGCGACCGTGACTGCATACACAAGAAGTAAATCTCTACCTCTTGCGGAAGTTAAAAAAAAAGCGTGTCTTTTTCCTTTTCAAGAGGCACGGTCGTGCCTCTTGCGGAAGCAAATCCGTGCATCCACGAGAAATAAATTTGTGCCTCTGACGGAAGGAGAAAAAAAGGGAAACACATTTTTTGCCTCTTGCGGAAGTTTAAAAAAGCGTTTTTTTTCTTTTTCGAGAGGCATGAGAAATAAATTTGTGCCTCTCACGGAAGGAGAAAAAAAGAAAAACACATTTTTTTTTCCTTTCTGAGAGGCGTGACTGTGCCTGCATCCACGAGAAGTAAATCTCTACCTCTTGCGGAAGTTAAAAAAAGCGTTTTTTTTTTCGAGAGGCACGACAGTGTCTCTTGCTGAAGTTAAAAAACGCATATTTTTTCCTTTTTCGAGGGTCACGACAATGCCTCTCGCAAAAGAAAAAAAACGCATTTTTTCTTTCCGTCGCAAAAGCAAATCCGTGCTTCCACGAGAAATAAATCTGTGCCTCTTGTCGTGTCCCTCGGAAAAGGAAAAAAACATGTGTGTTTTATTCCTTAAAACGAATTTTTATCTTTCCGTCGCGAAACCAAATCCGTGCGTCCAAAAGAAGTAAATCTATGCATCTAGTGGATTTTGTGCAATTTTGATATTTAGATTTAAACCGGGGGAAACAGGAAAGCCGGAAAAATCTTTTAAAAGCCCATTACACTGGGCGACCCCTCTCTCTTCCGTGCTGGCTGGCCCATCTACTTTTATCTGTTTTTGAAGAAAACAGGAAAAGAGCGCTCCTCCTGTAGCCATTTCACATGACGTGCTTTATTGCTTATTTTTCGGTCTTTTCCTCTGTCTTCTTTTCTTTTCTTTTCTTTTTTCTTCTTCTTGTTTCTCAGTTTCTTTTTTCTTTTCTTCATTAGAATGCGTGATTTTCCCCCAAAAATCAATGAACTTTTTTCAAGTCCGTGAAATTTTCTTCAAAGTCGATGATATTTTTTCAAATTTGATGAACTTTTTCAAAATTGATGAACTTTTGTCAAGTTTGATAAAAAATTTGAAATTGATGAACTTTTTTTGAAAATCAATGAACTTTTTTTCAAATTTGATGAACTTCTCTTAAAATCAATGAATTTTATCAATTTCGTGAACTTTTTTTAAAGTCTGCGAACTTTTCTGAAAATCGATGAATTTTTCTGATTTTTTGCAAGCAAAATTCTCATTTTTTTCGTAATCTTTGTAAAAGTCAACTGTTGACCGGTCACGACCGTCAAATGCGATCGACCGAGACCACTCCACTTTTCCTCGTGAACGAACGATCGGTAGCTCGCCTTCTTGGGCCGACCCACGAGCGGGCTTGTGTGAGCGCCAGGGACTTGTTGGGCAATTCACACAATTAAGCACCTTGTACCGGATATGTGGGCCGGCCCACTCCAAATTTATAGAATTGTTTCGGTTAGTTTTGTTGTTGTTACTTACTCGCAAAAAAAGGTTTTCTTGTAGTTACCGAATGGACTTGTTTCAACATGTGGTGCTGATGCAAACACTACCTCTCTTAATATCATTGCCTCAAAATCTGGACGTCGATAACAACCGACCGTTCGGTCTGCGAGCACCCCAGACCGAACGTTTCGTTCGTGATGGAAGGGGCATCGATCGAACAACTTGTTTGTTCGGGAGGAGAACGCCCCAGCCCGAACGCCTCACCCACCTGGCCCTACAGGCCTTTTTCCTGTGAAAAGAAAAACAAAAAATAAAGCCCGTGTCTAACTAGTAAAAAGCCCAGTTTTTCTGTGACTAATAAACACTGGTCTTTTGCACGACAAAATTGTCATGGACTTTTGCCATTCTTTGAAAGAAATTGTCATGTTCAAGTTTATGTTTTCAAAATGGCGCAAAAAAGGAAGAAGTCATGGCAACCTGCATCTCTACAGTACAAAAAGTTGCCATCACTATTAAGTTTACAAAAAAGGAAAATATTGCCATGAAGTGATATGGTGAAAAAAATTCTTTCTACAAACATAGAAATTTTTCAGAAAAATGGAGAAAACATTTTTAAGTTGTAATGATATCGTACATGTAATCCCCATGGCAAAACAAATTTTAAAGAATCAAAACTTTTTGCCATGGAAAAAACAATTTGTAAGAACAAACTTGCCGTGTTCTCAAACCAATTTGTAATGGTCATAACAAACATTCTTCGGATGGACATGGCAAAAAGACACAATGAACCATGGCAAAAAATGCATTTAGTTGCCATGAAAAAAAAACACATTTATAAACAATACTGATTTTTGTTGCCATGGCAAGTTTGCCATATTTTTTAACATCTTAGGTTGCCATGTTTTTGAACATCACTAGCACAAATGCCCGTGCGTTGCAACGGGAGACATAATTGAAGTGTACTTAAATTTAGTCAGAATTATATGAGAGAACACAATGATAGTTCATGCGAAATTTAATGCTCACAAAAATCCGTAGATGAACACAATAACAATTTATATGGTGATTCCAAATGGACTTAATATTTTTTTATATAGAGCTATAATTCATCACCATATTCGAATTTAAAATAGAACTTCTTATCTTTGATCCCAGTTTGGAATATATCATGATGGTAATAGAGGTGGTGTCGGCATCTGTTGGGTGCCTGGTGAGAACCAGTTGTCATCGATCCGTGCCGTTGTGACACAATATTAACAAAACAAACAATAATAGAGGAAATGCTAGCATTTTACAGAAAAAATTACACAAAACAAAAATAGTAGGTAGCAAGCTCTAGAGGTCCTAAAAACATGTGTTTCAATTATGAAAGGATGATACACATGTCAAGGAGAAGACATATCGACTTATCTCTATAATTAATATTAATATTAATAAAAAGCATAAATAATGAAGTCGCACGGTTGATTGACACATTAATATTATTTATGGAAGAAGATAACAGATATATCTGGGGCTCATTGACTTTAGTTGACTAAGTAGCATGAGATTTGCTTTTATTATTGGGCTTGTTGATATTTTTGTTTTTTTTTTGTTTTCTGGTAGCTTACCACCTAGACGATGTGGTTCGCTCGTTGATTTTGATAGGACAAATTGTTGCTTGCGCTGAAACAACCGGTGGTTATCGTTGCAACTGTAGAAACAAAAAATTGAACATTTCTAGAGACCCATTGTTGTCGCTAATTCTTCTTTTCATCACAATTGTCGATGGTAGTCTCTCTTGCCCATCTATTCATGACAAACGTGATTTAATCCCACAACTATGAGTTTGATCATCATATTGTATCACACAGCTTTACGAGTCTCTCTTGCCCACGAACCTACAATTTGACTTGTAATGCTCCTAATATAAGTGATATTTCATACCGGCAAGCGTAAAAATCTTAAAGAAATAAAATCATTATATTTTAGCCGTACACATATACAGCATTAAAAAAAGGATGCCGATATTTTAGGCGTCCTCACACAACATTGTGTGCACCCTCAATCGTTTAAATATTCAAGCGACAATCAAATACTTCCTTTTTAGCCTCACACAATCCTTGTTAAGGATTTTACCCGTTTAAATCATTCCTTATTTATTCAGCCCACAATCAAATCATTCCTTTTAATTATTAGCCTCACATAATTCGTTCCTTGCCTCATCCATTTAAATATTGTGCCGAACCCACCACAATCCTTTACCTTATTATAAGGATCCCATCCATTCAAATATTCTGCTCAGCCCACACAATCCTTCCTTTGAATTATCCGCATCTATTTAGCCACATTCCTTTCCTTAATTAGCCCATCCGCTTAATTAGGTCATCTCTTTTCACGTCTGTTGGTTAATTAGTGCGCTATATTAACCGGTATGTGCGTACTTAAAATCCCGAGGTGGGACTATTCATCAAGTAGCATGCTTATCTCAGCTGGTTCTCATAGCCCAAAGAAATATAGAAGAGATCTCACGTTTGATTCTCCATAGAAATGGATTTTTTTTCTTTCTCTAATATCTCAGATAAGAAAGCCCACTCGCGTGCACGCAGTCCATAAGGGAAGGCCAATGTTTTTTTCCAGGCCCAAGTGACCTGCGTAATAACGGAGGGACGAAAGTAAACGGACGTAAAAGATGATGGAAGAAGTACTAATAACTTTATTAGTTTGCGCACTGATTAGCCTAACCCGAGTTGTCTGCTATGTTGTCATACATCCGGTAGACCAGGGATCAAATCCCAATGCTGACCACCTTTTCCTTGTTTTTTTTAATTCAAATACAAATTCAAACTGAAAGCGTAAAATCACGGGAAGAAACGTATTGTGACGGTGAACCCATAAAGTCAATCCGTGCTTTATTATTAGGGAGAGATTAGTTTGTCATGTTTTTGAACATCATTAGTTTGTCATGTTTTTGAACATTTTAAAATGCAATAGCAAATTTGGCATATTTGTAAACATCTACAAAGTTTGCCATATTTTAAAACATCTATAACTTTGCCATGGCAAGTTTGCATGTTTTTGAACATGTTAATTAAAGAAGTTTGCCATCGCATAAAATGGAGTGAAATTTGTCATGGCAAAAATGGTTTAATTTTTGCCATGGCAAAAATATAGTACTTTTGCCATGGAAATAAATTAAAAAATGTCATGGTTACACAAGTATATTTAAGATGCTACATAGTAAAATTTATCATGTTCTATAAAATGTAAATTTGCCTCAATATTTAAAATAAAATTTGCAATGGCAACTTAAACTAAAATTTGCCATGTGAAATAAAAGTATTTTTGCCATGGTAAAAAATGGATTTAAATTTGCCATGGCAAAAGTGAAGTAAAAATTTGCCATGGCAAAAAATGGATTAATTTTGCCATGGCAAAAATGGAGCACTTTTGCCACGGAATAAATTAAAAATGGTCATGGCTATACAAGTATAATTACCGTGCTATGTAAATTTGCCATCATATTTAAAACAAAATTGCCATGCTCTTTACAATAAATTTTCCATGGCAACTTAAAGTAAAATTTGCCATGTGAATAAAAGTATTTTTTGTTGGGTTTCGTAGTAATTTCAAAAAAAAATTCCTACGCACACGCAAGATCATGTGATGCATAGCAACGAGGGGAGAGTATTGTCTACGTACCCAACGCAGACCGACTGCGGAAGCGATGACACGACGTAGAGAAAGTAGTCGTACGTCTTCTCGATCCAACCGATCAAGCACCGAAACTACGGCACCTCCGAGTTCGAGCACACGTTCAGCTCGATGACGATCCCCGGACTCCGATCCAGCAAAGTGTCGGGGAAGAGTTCCGTCAGCACGACGGCGTGGTGACGATCTTCATGAACTACAGCAGCAGGGCTTCGCCTAAACTCCGCTACAGTATTATCGAGGAATATGGTGGCAGGGGGCACCGCACACGGCTAAGGAATCGATCACGTGGATCAACTTGTGTCAACTTGTGTGTTTAGAGGTGCCCCTGCCTCCGTATATAAAGGAGGAGAGGAGGGGAGGCTGGCCGGCCAAGGGGGGGAGGCGCAGGAGAGTCCTACTCCCTCTGGGAGTAGGATTCCCCCTCCAATCCTAGTCCAACTAGGATTCCTCGGAGGGGAAAAGAGGAGGAGGGGGCCGGCCACCTCTCCTAGTCCTAATAGGACTAGGGGAAGGGGGGGGGGGGCGCAGCCCATCTAGGGCAGCTCCTTCTCTTTTCCACTAAGGCCCACTATGGCCCAAATAGCTCCCGGGGGGTTCCGGTAACCCTCTCGGTATTCCGGTAAAATCCCGATTTCACCCGGAACACTTCCGATATCCAAATATAGGCTTCCAATATATCAATCTTTACGTCTCGACCATTTCGAGACTCCGCGTCATGTCCGTGATCACATCCGGGACTCCGAACAACTTTCGGTACATCAAAATGCATAAACTCATAATATAACTGTCATCGTAACCTTAAGCGTGCGGACCCTACGGGTTCGAGAACAATGTAGACATGACCGAGACACGTCTCCGGTCAATAACCAATAGCGGGACCTGGATGCCCATATTGGCTCCTACATATTCTACGAAGATCTTTATCGGTCAGACCGCATAACAACATACGTTGTTCCCTTTGTCATCGGTATGTTACTTGCCCGAGATTCGATCGTCGGTATCCAATACCTAGTTCAATCTCGTTACCGGCAAGTCTCTTTACTCGTTCCGTAATACATCATCTCACAACTAACATATTAGTTGTAATGCTTGCAAGGCTTATGTGATGTGTATTACCGAGAGGGCCCAGAGATACCTCTCCGACAATCGGAGTGGCAAATCCTAATCTCGAAATACGCCAACCCAACATCGACCATTGGAGACACCTGTAGTACTCCTTTATAATCACCCAGTTACGTTGTGACGTTTGGTAGTACCCAAAGTGTTCCTCCGGTAAACGGGAGTTGCATAATCTCATAGTCATAGGAACATGTATAAGTCATGAAGAAAGCAATAGCAACATACTAAACGATCGGGTGCTAAGCTAATGGAATGGGTCATGTCAATCAGATCATTCTACTAATGATGTGACCTCATTAATCAAATAACAACTCATTGTTCATGGTTAGGAAACATAACCATCTTTGATTAACGAGCTAGTCAAGTAGAGGCATACTAGTGACACTCTGTTTGTCTATGTATTCACACATGTATTATGTTTCCGGTAAATACAATTCTAGCATGAATAATAAACATTTATCATGATTATAAGGAAATAAATAATAACTTTATTATTGTCTCTAGGGCATATTTCCTTCAGTCTCCCACTTGCACTAGAGTCAATAATCTAGATTACACTGTAATGAATCTAACACCCATGGAGCTTTGGTGCTGATCATGTTTTGCTCGTGGAAGAGGCTTAGTCAACGGGTCTGCAACATTCAGATCCGTATGTATCTTGCAAATCTCTATGTCTCCCACCTGGACTAGATCCCGGATGGAGTTGAAGCGTCTCTTGATGTGTTTGGTCCTTTTGTGAAATCTGGATTCCTTTGCCAAGGCAATTGCACCAGTATTGTCACAAAAGATTTTCATTGGACCCGATGCACTAGGTATGACACCTAGATCGGATATGAACTCCTTCATCCAGACTCCTTCATTTGCTGCTTCCGAAGCAGCTATGTATTCCGCTTCACATGTAGATCCCGCTACGACGCTTTGTTTAGAACTGCACCAACTGACAGCTCCACCGTTTAATGTAAACACGTATCCGGTTTGCGATTTAGAATTGTCCGGATCAGTGTCAAAGCTTGCATCAACGTAACCTTTTACGATGAGCTCTTTGTCACTTCCATATACGAGAAACATATCCTTAGTCCTTTTCAGGTATTTCAGGATGTTCTTGACCGCTCTCAAGTGATCCACTCCTGGATTACTTTGGTACCTCCCTGCTAAACTTATAGCAAGGCATACATCAGGTCTGGTACACAGCATTGCATACATGATAGATCCTATGGCTGATGCATAGGGAACATCTTTCATATTCTCTCTATCTTCTGCAGTGGTCGGGCATTGAGTCTTACTCAATTTCACACCTTGTAACACAGGCAAGAACCCTTTCTTTGCTTGATCCATTTTGAACTTCTTCAAAATTTTGTCAAGGTATGTGCTTTGTGAAAGTCCAATTAAGCGTTTTGATCTATCTCTATAGATCTTAATGCCTAATATGTAAGCAGCTTCACCGAGGTCTTTCATTGAAAAACTTTTATTCAAGTATCCCTTTATGCTATCCAGAAATTCTATATCATTTCCAATCAGTAATATGTCATCCACATATAATATCAGAAATGCTACAGAGCTCCCACTCACTTTCTTGTAAATACAGGCTTCTCCGAAAGTCTGTATAAAACCAAATGCTTTGATCACACTATCAAAACGTTTATTCCAACTCCGAGAGGCTTGCACCAGTCCATAAATGGATCGCTGGAGCTTGCACACTTTGTTAGCTCCCTTTGGATCGACAAAACCTTCTGGTTGCATCATATACAACTCTTCTTCCAGGAATCCATTCAGGAATGCAGTTTTGACATCCATTTGCCAAATTTCATAATCATAAAATGCGGCAATTGCTAACATGATTCGGACAGACTTAAGCATCGCTACGGGTGAGAAGGTCTCATCGTAGTCAATTCCTTGAACTTGTCGAAAACCTTTTGCGACAAGTCGAGCTTTGTAGACAGTAACATTACCATCAGCGTCAGTCTTCTTCTTAAAGATCCATTTATTCTCAATTGCTTGCCGATCATCGGGCAAGTCAACCAAAGTCCATACTTTGTTCTCATACATGGATCCCATCTCAGATTTCATGGCTTCAAGCCACTTTGCGGAATCTGGGCTCACCATCGCTTCTTCATAGTTCGTAGGTTCATCATGATCTAGTAGCATGACTTCCAGAACAGGATTTCCGTACCACTCTGGCGCGGATCTTACTCTGGTTGATCTACGTGGTTCAGTAGTATCTTGATCTGAAGTTTCATGATCATTATCATTGGCTTCCTCACTAACCGGTGTAGGTGTCACTGAAACAGTTTTCTGTGATGAACTACTTTCCAGTAAGGGAGCAGGTACAGTTACCTCGTCAAGTTCTACTTTCCTCCCACTCACTTCTTTCGAGAGAAACTCCTTCTCTAGAAATGATCCATTCTTAGCAACGAATGTTTTGCCTTCGGATCTGTGATAGAAGGTGTACCCAACAGTTTCCTTTGGGTATCCTATGAAGACACATTTCTCCGATTTGGGTTCGAGCTTATCAGTTTGAAGTTTTTTCACATAAGCATCGCAGCCCCAAACTTTAAGAAACGACAACTTTGGTTTCTTGCCAAACCACAGTTCATAAGGCGTCGTGGCAGGGGGCAGGGGGCACCGCACACGGCTAAGGAATTGATCACGTGGATCAACTTGTGTCAACTTGTGTGTTTAGAGGTGCCCCTGCCTCAGTATATAAAGGAGCCAAGGGGGGAGGGTGCGCCGGCCAGGAGGAGGAGGCGCAGGAGGAGTCCTACTCCTACCGGGAGTAGGACTCCCCTCCAATCCTATTCCAATTAGGATTCCCAAGGGGGAAAGAGGGAGAGGGGTGGCCGGCCACCTCTCCTAGTCCTAATAGGACTAGGGGAAGGGGGGAGGCGCGCAGCCCCCTTGGGCTGCCCTTTTCTCCTTTCCACTAAGGCCCATGAAGGCCCATGTGGTTCCCGGGGGGTTCCGGTAACCTCCCGGTAACCCGGTAAAATCCCGATTTCACCCGGAACACTTCCGATGTCCAAACATAGGCTTCCAATATATCAATCTTTATGTCTCGACCATTTCGAGACTCCTCGTCATGTCCGTGATCACATCCGGGACTCCGAACAACCTTCGGTACATCAAAATGCATAAACTCATAATATAACTGTCATCGTAACCTTAAGCGTGCGGACCCTACGGGTTCGAGAACAATGTAGACATGACCGAGACATGTCTCTGGTCAATAACCAATAGCGGGACCTGGATGCCCATATTGGCTCCTACATATTCTACGAAGATCTTTATCGGTCAGACCGCATAACAACATACGTTGTTCCCTTTGTCATCGGTATGTTACTTGCCCGAGATTCGATCGTTGGTATCCAATACCTAGTTCAATCTCGTTACCGGCAAGTCTCTTTACTCGTTCCGTAATACATCATCTCACAACTAACATATTAGTTGTAATGCTTGCAAGGCTTATGTGATGTGTATTACCGAGAGGGCCCAGAGATACCTCTCCGACAATCGGAGTGACAAATCCTAATCTCGAAATACGCCAACCCAACATCGACCATTGGAGACACCTGTAGTACTCCTTTATAATCACCCAGTTACGTTGTGACGTTTGGTAGTACCCAAAGTGTTCCTCCGGTAAACGGGAGTTGCATAATCTCATAGTCATAGGAACATGTATAAGTCATGAAGAAAGCAATAGCAACATACTAAACGATCGGGTGCTAAGCTAATGGAATGGGTCATGTCAATCAGATCATTCTACAAATGATGTGACCTCGTTAATCAAATAACAACTTATTGTTCATGGTTAGGAAACATAACATCTTTGATTAACGAGCTAGTCAAGTAGAGGCATACTAGTGACACTTTGTTTGTCTATGTATTCACACATGTATTATGTTTCCGGTAAATACAATTCTAGCATGAATAATAAACATTTATCATGATTATGAGGAAATAAATAATAACTTTATTATTGCCTCTAGGGCATATTTCCTTCAGTCTCCCACTTGCACTAGAGTCAATAATCTAGATTACATTGTAATGATTCTAACACCCATGGAGCCTTGGTGCTGATCATGTTTTGCTCGTGGAAGAGGCTTAGTCAACGGGTCTGCAACATTCAGATCCGTATGTATCTTGCAAATCTCTATGTCTCCCACCTGGACTAGATCCCGGATGGAGTTGAAGCGTCTCTTGATGTGTTTGGTCCTTTTGTGAAATCTGGATTCCTTTGCCAAGGCAATTGCACCAGTATTGTCACAAAAGATTTTCATTGGACCCGATGCACTAGGTATGACACCTAGATCGGATATGAACTCCTTCATCCAGACTCCTTCATTTGCTGCTTCCGAAGCAGCTATGTATTCCGCTTCACATGTAGATCCCGCTACGACGCTTTGTTTAGAACTGCACCAACTGACAGCTCCACCGTTTAATGTAAACACGTATCCGGTTTGCGATTTAGAATTGTCCGGATCAGTGTCAAAGCTTGCATCAACGTAACCTTTTACGATGAGCTCTTTGTCACTTCCATATACGAGAAACATATCCTTAGTCCTTTTCAGGTATTTCAGGATGTTCTTGACCGCTCTCAAGTGATCCACTCCTGGATTACTTTGGTACCTCCCTGCTAAACTTATAGCAAGGCATACATCAGGTCTGGTACACAGCATTGCATACATGATAGATCCTATGGCTGATGCATAGGGAACATCTTTCATATTCTCTCTATCTTCTGCAGTGGTCGGGCATTGAGTCTTACTCAATTTCACACCTTGTAACACAGGCAAGAACCCTTTCTTTGCTTGATCCATTTTGAACTTCTTCAAAATTTTGTCAAGGTATGTGCTTTGTGAAAGTCCAATTAAGCGTTTTGATCTATCTCTATAGATCTTAATGCCTAATATGTAAGCAGCTTCACCGAGGTCTTTCATTGAAAAACTTTTATTCAAGTATCCCTTTATGCTATCCAGAAATTCTATATCATTTCCAATCAGTAATATGTCATCCACATATAATATCAGAAATGCTACAGAGCTCCCACTCACTTTCTTGTAAATATAGGCTTCTCCGAAAGTCTGTATAAAACCAAATGCTTTGATCACACTATCAAAACGTTTATTCCAACTCCGAGAGGCTTGCACCAGTCCATAAATGGATCGCTGGAGTTTGCACACTTTGTTAGCTTCCTTTGGATCGACAAAACCTTCCGGTTGCATCATATACAACTCTTCTTCCAGAAATCCATTCAGGAATGCAGTTTTGACATCCATCTGCCAAATTTCATAATCATAAAATGCGGCAATCGCTAACATGATTCGGACGGACTTAAGCATCGCTACGGGTGAGAAGGTCTCATCGTAGTCAATCCCTTGAACTTGCCGAAAACCTTTTGCGACAAGTCAAGCTTTGTAGACAGTAACATTACCATCAGCGTCAGTCTTCTTCTTAAAGATCCATTTATTCTCAATTGCTTGCCGATCATCGGGCAAGTCAACCAAAGTCCATACTTTGTTCTCATACATGGATCCCATCTCAGATTTCATGGCTTCAAGCCATTTTGCGGAATCTGGGCTCACCATCGCTTCTTCATAGTTCGTAGGTTCATCATGATCTAGTAGCATGACTTCCAGAACAGGATTACCGTACCACTCTGGCGCGGATCTTACTCTGGTTGATCTATGAGGTTCAGTAGTATCTTGATCTGAAGTTTCATGATCATTATCATTGGCTTCCTCACTAACTGGTGTAGGTGTCACTGAAACGGTTTTCTGTGATGAACTACTTTCCAGTAAGGGAGCAGGTACAGTTACCTCGTCAAGTTCTACTTTCCTCCCACTCACTTCTTTCGAGAGAAACTCCTTCTCTAGAAATGATCCATTCTTAGCAACGAATGTCTTGCCTTCGGATCTGTGATAGAAGGTGTACCCAACAGTTTCCTTTGGGTATCCTATGAAGACACATTTCTCCGATTTGGGTTCGAGCTTATCAGGTTGATGTTTTTTCACATAAGCATCACAGCCCCAAACTTTAAGAAACGACAACTTTGGTTTCTTGCCAAACCACAGTTCATAAGGCGTCGTCTCAACGGATTTTGATGGTGCCCTATTTAACGTGAATGCGGCCGTCTCTATAGCATAACCCCAAAACGATAGCGGTATATCGGTAAGAGACATCATAGATCGCACCATATCTAGTAAAGTACGATTACGACGTTCGGACACACCATTACGCTGTGGTGTTCCGGGTGGCGTGAGTTGCGAAACTATTCCACAGTTTTTCAAATGTACACCAAACTCGTAACTCAAATATTCTCCTCCACGATCAGATCGTAGAAACTTTATTTTCTTGTTACGATGATTTTCAACTTCACTCTGAAATTCTTTGAACTTTTCAAATGTTTCAGACTTATGTTTCATTAAGTAGACATACCCATATCTGCTTAAATCATCTGTGAAGGTGAGAAAATAACGATATCCGCCACGAGCCTCAATATTCATTGGACCACATACATCGGTATGTATGATTTCCAACAAATCTGTTGCTCTCTCCATAGAACCGGAGAACGGTGTTTTAGTCATCTTGCCCATGAGGCACGGTTCGCAAGTACCAAGTGATTCATAATCAAGTGGTTCTAAAAGTCCATCAGCATGGAGTTTCTTCATGCGCTTTATACCGATATGACCTAAATGACAGTGCCACAAATAAGTTGCACTTTCATTATCAACTCTGCATTTTTTGGTTTCAACATTATGAATATGTGTATTACTACTATCGAGATTCAATAAGAATAGACCACTCTTCAAGGGTGCATGACCATAAAAGATATTACTCATATAAATAGAACAACCATTATTCTCTGATTTAAATGAATAACCGTCTCGCATTAAACAAGATCCAGATATAATGTTCATGCTCAACGCTGGCACCAAATAACAATTACTTAGGTCTAATATTAATCCCGAAGGTAGATGTAGAGGTAGCGTGCCGTCTGCGATCACATCGACTTTGGAACCGTTTCCCACGCGCATCGTCACCTCGTCCTTTGCCAGTGCTCGCTTATTCCGTAGTCCCTGTTTCGAGTTGCAAATATTAGCAACAGAACCAGTATCAAATACCCAGGTGCTACTGCGAGTTCTAGTAAGGTACACATCAATAACATGTATATCACATATACCTTTGTTCACCTTGCCATCCTTCTTATCCGCCAAATACTTGGGGCAGTTCCGCTTCCAGTGACCAGTCTGCTTGCAGTAGAAGCACTCAGTTTCAGGCTTAGGTCCAGACTTGGGTTTCTTCTCTTGAGCAGCAACTTGCTTGCCGTTCTTCTTGAAGTTCCCCTTTTTCTTCCCTTTTCCCTTTTTCTTGAAACTAGTGGTTTTGTTAACCATCAACACTTGATGCTCCTTCTTGATTTCTACCTCCGCAACTTTCAGCATTGCGAAGAGCTCGGGAATAGTCTTGTTCATCCCTTGCATATTATAGTTCATCACGAAGCTCTTGTAGCTTGGTGGCAGTGATTGGAGAATTCTGTCGATGACGCAATCATCCGGAAGATTAACTCCCAATTGAATCAAGTGATTATTATACCCAGACATTTTGAGTGTATGCTCACTGACAGAACTGTTCTCCTCCATCTTGCAGCTATAGAACTTATTGGAGACTTCATATCTCTCAATCCTGGCATTTGCTTGAAATATTAACTTCAACTCCTGGAACATCTCATATGCTCCATGACGTTCAAAACGTCGTTGAAGTCCCGATTCTAAGCCGTAAAGCATGGCACACTGAACTATCGAGTAGTCATCAGCTTTGCTCTGCCAGACGTTCATAACATCTGGCGTTGCTCCAGCAGCAGGCCTGGCACCCAGCGGTGCTTCCAGGACGTAATTCTTCTGTGCAGCAATGAGGATAATCCTCAAGTTACGGACCCAGTCCGTGTAATTGCTACCATCATCTTTCAACTTTGCTTTCTCAAGGAACGCATTAAAATTCAACGGAACAACAGCACGAGCCATCTATCTACAATCAACATAAACAAGCAAGATACTATCAGGTACTAAGTTCATGATAAATTTAAGTTCAATTAATCATATTACTTAAGAACTCCCACTTAGATAGACATCCCTCTAATCTTCTAAGTGATTACGTGATCCAAATCAACTAAACCATGACCGATCATCACGTGAGATGGAGTAGTTTTCAATGGTGAACATCGTTTATGTTGATCATATCCACTATATGATTCACGCTCGACCTTTCGGTCTCCGTGTTCCGAGGCCATATCTGCATATGCTAGGCTCGTCAAGTTTAACCTGAGTATTCTGCGTGTGCAAAAACTGGCTTGCACCCGTTGTAGATGGACGTAGAGCTTATCACACCCGATCATCACGTGGTGTCTGGGCACGACGAACTTTGGCAACGGTGCATACTCAGGGAGAACACTTCTTGATAATTTAGTGAGAGATCATCTTATAATGCTACCGTCAATCAAAGCAAGATAAGATGCATAAAAAGATAAACATCACATGCAATCAATATAAGTGATATGATATGGCCATCATCATCTCGTGCTTGTGATCTCCATCTCCGAAGCACCGTCATGATCACCATCGTCACCGGTGCGACACCTTGATCTCCATCGTAGCATCGTTGTCGTCTCGCCAATCTTATGCTTTCACGACTATCACTACCGTTTAGCAATAAAGTAAAGCATTACATCGCGATTGCATTGCATACAATAAAGCGACAACCATATGGCTCCTGCCAGTTGCCGATAACTTGGTTACAAAACATGATCATCTCATACAATAAAATTCAGCATCATGCCTTGACCATATCACATCACAACATGCCCTGCAAAAACAAGTTAGACGTCCTCTACTTTGTTGTTGCATGTTTTTACGTGGCTGCTACGGGCTTAAGTAAGAACCAATCTCACCTACGCATCAAAACCACAACGATAGTTTGTCAAATAGACTCCATTTTAACCTTCGCAAGGACCGGGCGTAGCCATACTTGGTTCAACTAAAGTTGGAGAGACAGTCGCCCGCAAGCCATCTCTGTGCAAAGCACGTCGAGGGAACCGGTCTCGCGTAAGCGTACGCGTAAGGTTGGTCTGGGTCGTCTCGTCCAACAATACCGCCGAACCAAAATATGACATGCTGGTAGGCAGTATGACTTGTATCGTCCACAACTCACTTGTGTTCTACTCGTGCAGATAACATCAACATCAATAACCTAGGCTCGGATGCCACTGTTGGGTTTCGTAGTAATTTCAAAAAAAAATTCCTACGCACACGCAAGATCATGTGATGCATAGCAACGAGGGGAGAGTATTGTCTACGTACCCAACGCAGACCGACTGCAGAATCGATGACACGACGTAGAGGAAGTAGTCGTACGTCTTCTCGATCCAACCGATCAAGCACCGAAACTACGGCACCTCCGAGTTCGAGCACACGTTCAGCTCGATGACGATCCCCGGACTCCGATCCAGCAAAGTGTCGGGGAAGAGTTCCGTCAGCACGACGGCGTGGTGACGATCTTGATGAACTACAGCAGCAGGGCTTCGCCTAAACTCCGCTACAGTATTATTGAGGAATATGGTGGCAGGGGGCACCGCACACGGCTAAGGAATCGATCACGTAGATCAACTTGTGTCAACTTGTGTGTTTAGAGGTGCCCCTGCCTCCGTATATAAAGGAGGAGAGGAGGGGAGGCTGGCCGGCCAAGGGGGGGAGGCGCAGGAGAGTCCTACTCCCTCTGGGAGTAGGATTCCCCCTCCAATCCTAGTCCAACTAGGATTCCTCGGAGGGGAAAAGAGGAGGAGGGGGCCGGCCACCTCTCCTAGTCCTAATAGGACTAGGGGAAGGGGGGGGGGCGCGCAGCCCATCTAGGGCAGCTCCTTCTCTTTTCCACTAAGGCCCACTATGGCCCAAATAGCTCCCGGGGGGTTCCGGTAACCCTCTCGGTATTCCGGTAAAATCCCGATTTCACCCGGAACACTTCCGATATCCAAATATAGGCTTCCAATATATCAATCTTTACGTCTCGACCATTTCGAGACTCCTCGTCATGTCCGTGATCACATCCGGGACTCCGAACAACCTTCGGTACATCAAAATGCATAAACTCATAATATAACTGTCATCGTAACCTTAAGCGTGCGGACCCTACGGGTTCGAGAACAATGTAGACATGACCGAGACACGTCTCCGGTCAATAACCAATAGCGGGACCTGGATGCCCATATTGGCTCCTACATATTCTACGAAGATCTTTACCGGTCAGACCGCATAACAACATACGTTGTTCCCTTTGTCATCGGTATGTTACTTGCCCGAGATTCGATCGTCGGTATCCAATACCTAGTTCAATCTCGTTACCGGCAAGTCTCTTTACTCGTTCCGTAATACATCATCTCACAACTAACATATTAGTTGTAATGCTTGCAAGGCTTATGTGATGTGTATTACCGAGAGGGCCCAGAGATACCTCTCCGACAATCGGAGTGACAAATCCTAATCTCGAAATATGCCAACCCAACATCGACCATTGGAGACACCTGTAGTACTCCTTTATAATCACCCAGTTACGTTGTGACGTTTGGTAGTACCCAAAGTGTTCCTCCGGTAAACGGGAGTTGCATAATCTCATAGTCATAGGAACATGTATAAGTCATGAAGAAAGCAATAGCAACATACTAAACGATCGGGTGCTAAGCTAATGGAATGGGTCATGTCAATCAGATCATTCTACTAATGATGTGACCTCGTTAATCAAATAACAACTTATTGTTCATGGTTAGGAAACATAACCATCTTTGATTAACGAGCTAGTCAAGTAGAGGCATACTAGTGACACTTTGTTTGTCTATGTATTCACACATGTATTATGTTTCCGGTAAATACAATTCTAGCATGAATAATAAACATTTATCATGATTATGAGGAAATAAATAATAACTTTATTATTGCCTCTAGGGCATATTTCCTTCAGTCTCCCACTTGCACTAGAGTCAATAATCTAAATTACATTGTAATGATTCTAACACCCATGGAGCCTTGGTGCTGATCATGTTTTGCTCGTGGAAGAGGCTTAGTCAACGGGTCTGCAACATTCAGATCCGTATGTATCTTGCAAATCTCTATGTCTCCCACCTGGACTAGATCCCGGATGGAGTTGAAGCGTCTCTTGATGTGTTTGGTCCTTTTGTGAAATCTGGATTCCTTTGCCAAGGCAATTGCACCAGTATTGTCACAAAAGATTTTCATTGGACCCGATGCACTAGGTATGACACCTAGATCGGATATGAACTCCTTCATCCAGACTCCTTCATTTGCTGCTTCCGAAGCAGCTATGTATTCCGCTTCACATGTAGATCCCGCTACGACGCTTTGTTTAGAACTGCACCAACTGACAGCTCCACCGTTTAATGTAAACACGTATCCGGTTTGCGATTTAGAATTGTCCGGATCAGTGTCAAAGCTTGCATCAACGTAACCTTTTACGATGAGCTCTTTGTCACTTCCATATACGAGAAACATATCCTTAGTCCTTTTCAGGTATTTCAGGATGTTCTTGACCGCTCTCCAGTGATCCACTCCTGGATTACTTTGGTACCTCCCTGCTAAACTTATAGCAAGGCATACATCAGGTCTGGTACACAGCATTGCATACATGATAGATCCTATGGCTGATGCATAGGGAACATCTTTCATATTCTCTCTATCTTCTGCAGTGGTCGGGCATTGAGTCTTACTCAATTTCACACCTTGTAACACAGGCAAGAACCCTTTCTTTGCTTGATCCATTTTGAACTTCTTCAAAATTTTGTCAAGGTATGTGCTTTGTGAAAGTCCAATTAAGCGTTTTGACCTATCTCTATAGATCTTAATGCCTAATATGTAAGCAGCTTCACCGAGGTCTTTCATTGAAAAACTTTTATTCAAGTATCCCTTTATGCTATCCAGAAATTCTATATCATTTCCAATCAGTAATATGTCATCCACATATAATATCAGAAATGCTACAGAGCTCCCACTCACTTTCTTGTAAATACAGGCTTCTCCGAAAGTCTGTATAAAACCAAATGCTTTGATCACACTATCAAAACGTTTATTCCAACTCCGAGAGGCTTGCACCAGTCCATAAATGGATCGCTGGAGTTTGCACACTTTGTTAGCTTCCTTTGGATCGACAAAACCTTCCGGTTGCATCATATACAACTCTTCTTCCAGAAATCCATTCAGGAATGCAGTTTTGACATCCATCTGCCAAATTTCATAATCATAAAATGCGGCAATCGCTAACATGATTCGGACGGACTTAAGCATCGCTACGGGTGAGAAGGTCTCATCGTAGTCAATCCCTTGAACTTGCCGAAAACCTTTTGCGACAAGTCGAGCTTTGTAGACAGTAACATTACCATCAGCGTCAGTCTTCTTCTTAAAGATCCATTTATTCTCAATTGCTTGCCGATCATCGGGCAAGTCAACCAAAGTCCATACTTTGTTCTCATACATGGATCCCATCTCAGATTTCATGGCTTCAAGCCATTTTGCGGAATCTGGGCTCACCATCGCTTCTTCATAGTTCGTAGGTTCATCATGATCTAGTAGCATGACTTCCAGAACAGGATTACCGTACCACTCTGGCGCGGATCTTACTCTGGTTGATCTACGAGGTTCAGTAGTATCTTGATCTGAAGTTTCATGATCATTATCATTGGCTTCCTCACTAACTGGTGTAGGTGTCACTGAAACGGTTTTCTGTGATGAACTACTTTCCAGTAAGGGAGCAGGTACAGTTACCTCGTCAAGTTCTACTTTCCTCCCACTCACTTATTTCGAGAGAAACTCCTTCTCTAGAAATGATCCATTCTTAGCAACGAATGTCTTGCCTTCGGATCTGTGATAGAAGGTGTACCCAACAGTTTCCTTTGGGTATCCTATGAAGACACATTTCTCCGATTTGGGTTCGAGCTTATCAGGTTGAAGTTTTTTCACATAAGCATCGCAGCCCCAAACTTTAAGAAACGACAACTTTGGTTTCTTGCCAAACCACAGTTCATAAGGCGTCGTCTCAACGGATTTTGATGGTGCCCTATTTAACATGAATGCGGCCGTCTCTATAGCATAACCCCAAAACGATAGCGGTATATCGGTAAGAGACATCATAGATCGCACCATATCTAGTAAAGTACGATTACGACGTTCGGACACACCATTACGCTGTGGTGTTCCGGGTGGCGTGAGTTGCGAAACTATTCCACAGTTTTTCAAATGTACACCAAACTCGTAACTCAAATATTCTCCTCCACGATCAGATCGTAGAAACTTTATTTTCTTGTTACAATGATTTTCAACTTCACTCTGAAATTCTTTGAACTTTTCAAATGTTTCAGACTTATGTTTCATTAAGTAGACATACCCATATCTGCTTAAATCATCTGTGAAGGTGAGAAAATAACGATATCCGCCACGAGCCTCAATATTCATTGGACCACATACATCGGTATGTATGATTTCCAACAAATCTGTTGCTCTCTCCATAGAACCGGAGAACGGTGTTTTAGTCATCTTGCCCATGAGGCACGGTTCACAAGTACCAAGTGATTCATAATCAAGTGGTTCTAAAAGTCCATCAGCATGGAGTTTCTTCATGCGCTTTATACCGATATGACCTAAACGACAGTGCCACAAATAAGTTGCACTTTCATTATCAACTCTGCATTTTTTGGTTTCAACATTATGAATATGTGTATTACTACTATCGAGATTCAATAAGAATAGACCACTCTTCAAGGGTGCATGACCATAAAAGATATTACTCATATAAATAGAACAACCATTATTCTCTGATTTAAATGAATAACCGTCTCGCATTAAACAAGATCCAGATATAATGTTCATGCTCAACGCTGGCACCAAATAACAATTACTTAGGTCTAATATTAATCCCGAAGGTAGATGTAGAGGTAGCGTGCCGTCTGCGATCACATCGACTTTGGAACCGTTTCCCACGCGCATCGTCACCTCGTCCTTTGCCAGTGCTCGCTTATTCCGTAGTCCCTGTTTCGAGTTGCAAATATTAGCAACAGAACCAGTATCAAATACCCAGGTGCTACTGCGAGTTCTAGTAAGGTACACATCAATAACATGTATATCACATATACCTTTGTTCACCTTGCCATCCTTCTTATCCGCCAAATACTTGGGGCAGTTCCGCTTCCAGTGACCAGTCTGCTTGCAGTAGAAGCACTCAGTTTCAGGCTTAGGTCCAGACTTGGGTTTCTTCTCTTGAGCAGCAACTTGCTTGCCGTTCTTCTTGAAGTTCCCCTTTTTCTTCCCTTTTCCCTTTTTCTTGAAACTAGTGGTTTTGTTAACCATCAACACTTGATGCTCCTTCTTGATTTCTACCTCCGCAGCTTTCAGCATTGCGAAGAGCTCGGGAATAGTCTTGTTCATCCCTTGCATATTATAGTTCATCACGAAGCTCTTGTAGCTTGGTGGCAGTGATTGGAGAATTCTGTCGATGACGCAATCATCCGGAAGATTAACTCCCAATTGAATCAAGTGATTATTATACCCAGACATTTTGAGTGTATGCTCACTGACAGAACTGTTCTCCTCCATCTTGCAGCTATAGAACTTATTGGAGACTTCATATCTCTCAATCCTGGCATTTGCTTGAAATATTAACTTCAACTCCTGGAACATCTCATATGCTCCATGACGTTCAAAACGTCGTTGAAGTCCCGATTCTAAGCCGTAAAGCATGGCACACTGAACTATCGAGTAGTCATCAGCTTTGCTCTGCCAGACGTTCATAACATCTGGCGTTGCTCCAGCAGCAGGCCTGGCACCCAGCGGTGCTTCCAGGACGTAATTCTTCTGTGCAGCAATGAGGATAATCCTCAAGTTACGGACCCAGTCCGTGTAATTGCTACCATCATCTTTCAACTTTGCTTTCTCAAGGAACGCATTAAAATTCAACGGAACAACAGCACGAGCCATCTATCTACAATCAACATAAACAAGCAAGATACTATCAGGTACTAAGTTCATGATAAATTTAAGTTCAATTAATCATATTACTTAAGAACTCCCACTTAGATAGACATCCCTCTAATCTTCTAAGTGATTACGTGATCCAAATCAACTAAACCATGACCGATCATCACGTGAGATGGAGTAGTTTTCAATGGTGAACATCGTTTATGTTGATCATATCCACTATATGATTCACGCTCGACCTTTCGGTCTCCGTGTTCCGAGGCCATATCTGCATATGCTAGGCTCGTCAAGTTTAACCTGAGTATTCTGCGTGTGCAAAAACTGGCTTGCACCCGTTGTAGATGGACGTAGAGCTTATCACACCCGATCATCACGTGGTGTCTGGGCACGACGAACTTTGGCAACGGTGCATACTCAGGGAGAACACTTCTTGATAATTTAGTGAGAGATCATCTTATAATGCTACCGTCAATCAAAGCAAGATAAGATGCATAAAAAGATAAACATCACACGCAATCAATATAAGTGATATGATATGGCCATCATCATCTCGTGCTTGTGATCTCCATCTCCGAAGCACCGTCATGATCACCATCGTCACCGGTGCGACACCTTGATCTCCATCGTAGCATCGTTGTCGTCTCGCCAATCTTATGCTTTCACGACTATCACTACCGTTTAGCAATAAAGTAAAGCATTACATCGCGATTGCATTGCATACAATAAAGCGACAACCATATGGCTCCTGCCAGTTGCCGATAACTTGGTTACAAAACATGATCATCTCATACAATAAAATTCAGCATCATGCCTTGACCATATCACATCACAACATGCCCTGCAAAAACAAGTTAGACGTCCTCTACTTTGTTGTTGCATGTTTTTACGTGGCTGCTACGGGCTTAAGTAAGAACCAATCTCACCTACGCATCAAAACCACAACGATAGTTTGTCAAATAGACTCCATTTTAACCTTCGCAAGGACCGGGCGTAGCCATACTTGGTTCAACTAAAGTTGGAGAGACAGTCGCCCGCAAGCCATCTCTGTGCAAAGCACGTCGAGGGAACCGGTCTCGCGTAAGCGTACGCGTAAGGTTGGTCTGGGTCGTCTCGTCCAACAATACCGCCGAACCAAAATATGACATGCTGGTAGGCAGTATGACTTGTATCGTCCACAACTCACTTGTGTTCTACTCGTGCAGATAACATCAACATCAATAACCTAGGCTCGGATGCCACTGTTGGGTTTCGTAGTAATTTCAAAAAAAAATTCCTACGCACACGCAAGATCATGTGATGCATAGCAACGAGGGGAGAGTATTGTCTACGTACCCAACGCAGACCGACTGCGGAAGCGATGACACGACGTAGAGGAAGTAGTCGTACGTCTTCTCGATCCAACCGATCAAGCACCGAAACTACGGCACCTCCGAGTTCGAGCACACGTTCAGCTCGATGACGATCCCCGGACTCCGATCCAGCAAAGTGTCGGGGAAGAGTTCCGTCAGCACGACGGCGTGGTGACGATCTTGATGAACTACAGCAGCAGGGCTTCGCCTAAACTCCGCTACAGTATTATCGAGGAATATGGTGGCAGGGGGCACCGCACACGGCTAAGGAATCGATCACGTGGATCAACTTGTGTCAACTTGTGTGTTTAGAGGTGCCCCTGCCTCCGTATATAAAGGAGGAGAGGAGGGGAGGCTGGCCGGCCAAGGGGGGGAGGCGCAGGAGAGTCCTACTCCCTCTGGGAGTAGGATTCCCCCTCCAATCCTAGTCCAACTAGGATTCCTCGGAGGGGAAAAGAGGAGGAGGGGGCCGGCCACCTCTCCTAGTCCTAATAGGACTAGGGGAAGGGGGGGGGGCGCAGCCCATCTAGGGCAGCTCCTTCTCTTTTCCACTAAGGCCCACTATGGCCCAAATAGCTCCCGGGGGGTTCCGGTAACCCTCTCGGTATTCTTGTAAAATCCCGATTTCACCCGGAACACTTCCGATATCCAAATATAGGCTTCCAATATATCAATCTTTATGTCTCGACCATTTCGAGACTCCTCGTCATGTCCGTGATCACATCCGGGACTCCGAACAACCTTCGGTACATCAAAATGCATAAACTCATAATATAACTGTCATCGTAACCTTAAGCGTGCGGACCCTACGGGTTCGAGAACAATGTAGACATGACCGAGACACGTCTCCGGTCAATAACCAATAGCGGGACCTGGATGCCCATATTGGCTCCTACATATTCTACGAAGATCTTTATCGGTCAGACCGCATAACAACATACGTTGTTCCCTTTGTCATCGGTATGTTACTTGCCCGAGATTCGATCGTCGGTATCCAATACCTAGTTCAATCTCGTTACCGGCAAGTCTCTTTACTCGTTCCGTAATACATCATCTCACAACTAACATATTAGTTGTAATGCTTGCAAGGCTTTATGTGATGTGTATTACCGAGAGGGCCCAGAGATACCTCTTCGACAATCGGAGTGACAAATCCTAATCTCGAAATACGCCAACCCAACATCGACCATTGGAGACACCTGTAGTACTCCTTTATAATCACCCAGTTACGTTGTGACGTTTGGTAGTACCCAAAGTGTTCCTCCGGTAAACGGGAGTTGCATAATCTCATAGTCATAGGAACATGTATAAGTCATGAAGAAAGCAATAGCAACATACTAAACGATCGGGTGCTAAGCTAATGGAATGGGTCATGTCAATCAGATCATTCTACTAATGATGTTACCTCGTTAATCAAATAACAACTCATTGTTCATGGTTAGGAAACATAACCATCTTTGATTAACGAGCTAGTCAAGTAGAGGCATACTAGTGACACTTTGTTTGTCTATGTATTCACACATGTATTATGTTTCCGGTAAATACAATTCTAGCATGAATAATAAACATTTATCATGATTATAAGGAAATAAATAATAACTTTATTATTGCCTCTAGGGCATATTTCCTTCAGTCTCCCACTTGCACTAGAGTCAATAATCTAGATTACACTATAATGATTCTAACACCCATGGAGCCTTGGTGCTGATCATGTTTTGCTCGTGGAAGAGGCTTAGTCAATGGGTCTGCAACATTCAGATCCGTATGTATCTTGCAAATCTCTATGTCTCCCACCTGGACTAGATCCCGGATGGAGTTGAAGCGTCTCTTGATGTGTTTGGTCCTTTTGTGAAATCTGGATTCCTTTGCCAAGGCAATTGCACCAGTATTGTCACAAAAGATTTTCATTGGACCCGATGCACTAGGTATGACACCTAGATCGGATATGAACTCCTTCATCCAGACTCCTTCATTTGCTGCTTCCGAAGCAGCTATGTATTCCGCTTCACATGTAGATCCCGCTACAACGCTTTGTTTAGAACTGCACCAACTGACAGCTCCACCGTTTAATGTAAACACGTATCCGGTTTGCGATTTAGAATCGTCCGGATCAGTGTCAAAGCTTGCATCAACGTAACCTTTTACGGTGAGCTCTTTGTCACCTCCATATACGAGAAACATATCCTTAGTCCTTTTCAGGTATTTTAGGATGTTCTTGTTAGGTTTCGTAGTAATTTCAAAAATTTTCCTACGCGCACACAGGATCATGTGATGCATAGCAACGAGAGGAGAGTGTTGTCTACGTACCCAACGCAGACCGACTGCGGAAGCGATGACACGACGTAGAGGAAGTAGTCGTACGTCTTCACGATCCAACCGATCAAGCACCGAAACTACGGCACCTCCGAGTTCGAGCACACGTTCAGCTCGATGACGATCCCCGGACTCCGATCCAGCAAAGTGTCGGGGAAGAGTTTCGTCAGCACGACGGCGTGGTGACGATCTTGATGAACTACAGCAGCAGGGCTTCGCCTAAACTCCGCTACAGTATTATCGAGGAATATGGTGGCAGGGGGCACCGCACACGGCTAAGGAATCGATCACGTGGATCAACTTGTGTCAACTTGTGTGTTTAGAGGTGCCCCTGCCTCCGTATATAAAGGAGGAGAGGAGGGGAGGCTGGCCGGCCAAAGGGGGGAGGCGCAGGAGAGTCCTACTCCCACTGGGAGTAGGATTCCCCCTCCAATCCTAGTCCAACTAGGATTCCTCGGAGGGGAAAACAGGAGGAGGGGGCCGGCCACCTCTCCTAGTCCTAATAGGACTAGGGGAAGGGGGGGCGCGCAGCCCATCTAGGGCAGCCCCTTCTCTTTTCCACTAAGGCCCACTATGGCCCAAATAGCTCCCGGGGGGTTCCGGTAACCCTTCCGGTATTCCGGTAAAATCCCGATTTCACCCGGAACACTTCCGATGTCCAAACATAGACTTCCAATATATCAATCTTTATGTCTCGACCATTTCGAGACTCCTCGTCATGTCCGTGATCACATCCGGGACTCCGAACAACCTTCGGTACATCAAAATGCATAAACTCATAATATAACTGTCATCGTAACCTTAAGCGTGCGGACCCTACGGGTTCGAGAACAATGTAGACATGACCGAGACACGTCTCTGGTCAATAACCAATAGCGGGACCTGGATGCCCATATTGGCTCCTACATATTCTACGAAGATCTTTATCGGTCAGACCGCATAACAACATACGTTGTTCCCTTTGTCATCGGTATGTTACTTGCCCGAGATTCGATCGTCGGTATCCAATACCTAGTTCAATCTCGTTACCGGCAAGTCTCTTTACTCGTTCCGTAATACATCATCTTCACAACTAACATATTAGTTGTAATGCTTGCAAGGCTTATGTGATGTGTATTACCGAGAGGGCCCAGAGATACCTCTCCAACAATCGGAGTGACAAATCCTAATCTCGAAATACGCCAACCCAACATCGACCATTGGAGACACCTGTAGTACTCCTTTATAATCACCCAGTTACGTTGTGACGTTTGGTAGTACCCAAAGTGTTCCTCCGGTAAACGGGAGTTGCATAATCTCATAGTCATAGGAACATGTATAAGTCATGAAGAAAGCAATAGCAACATACTAAACGATCGGGTGCTAAGCTAATGGAATGGGTCATGTCAATCAGATCATTCTACTAATGATGTGACCTCGTTAATCAAATAACAACTTATTGTTCATGGTTAGGAAACATAACCATCTTTGATTAACGAGCTAGTCAAGTAGAGGCATACTAGTGACACTTTGTTTGTCTATGTATTCACACATGTATTATGTTTCCGGTAAATACAATTCTAGCATGAATAATAAACATTTATCATGATTATGAGGAAATAAATAATAACTTTATTATTGCCTCTAGGGCATATTTCCTTCATTTTTGCCATGGCAAAAATGGAGTAAAATTTGCCAAACAAGTTTGCCATCAACATCTATAACTTTGCCATGGCAAGTTTGCATGTTTTTGAACATGTTAATTAAAGAAGTTTGGCATGGCATAAAATGGAGTAAAATTTGCCATGGCAAAAATGGATTAAAAGAGTATCTTTGGTTGGCAAAGAGCTAAAAACGCCATGATGTACATACTTATAAAAATTGCCATGCTACTGTCAAAATGGGTATATGGCAAATTTCACTAGCAGGTCCCATGCTATAGGGATTTGACTTTTTTTGTTGGTTTTAGATCAGTTTCAGTGGATTAATACATATAACCTACCAATTAATGATCGACTGTCCTCTGTTACTAAGCAAACACAAATTCTCAAAACTCAAGTTGTAGCTTCTTCTTAAGCATTTCATCAAACAGTTGAGGAACACAAATAATTACCTTAGCTTAGAGGAATCCCAACAATAGGACGTAGGCGAGGATGATGCTCATCTCGTCACAGCTTGGCTTTGTGAAACTTGGCAGCTCCACCGGCGGAGCAGTGAAGCGCAATGCCCCGAGGAAGAGCAATCAGTGAGATGAACCCAGCAAACATCTTGCGGCTGCCATATCATCTCGCACCTCACTTCGCGTTGCGAAAATTGGGCGGCGGCTCGGTCGCCTCAGGCTCCTCGAGAACCCAAGAGCGCCCTGTCGACGGCGCCGCGACTCGCCCGGTTCCTGACCTATAGCGGGCCGGCCACGGCGCGCTACTCCTTGAGCACAGACTGCCGCCGCACCCCGTCCCGGAGCGGTCGGGCCCGTCCCAAATCGCCGTGCCCCGTCCTGGAGCTGTAGCGCCCACTCCAAATCGCCGTGCCCCATCCCGGAGCGGTCGCTCCCGCACAAAAACGCCGTGCCGCGTCCCGGAGCCGTCGCACCCGCCCCAAACTGCCGCGCCCTGTCTCAGAGCCATCGTGTCGTTAAACTTCTCCTCTGCGGCTACCTCATCGAGCTGCGCAGCGTCGGCGATGCCCTAGCTCCTGTGGGAGCGGAGCTCCCGGACGACGGCGGCATCCTCAAAGCGTCGCCGCTATCCGCTGCCCTCCTTGCAGTTCTATTGGGGAACGTAGTAATTCAAAAAAATTCCTACGATCACACAAGATCTATTTAGGAGAAGCATAGCAACGAGACGGGAGAGTGTGTTCACGTATCCTTGTAGACCGAAAGCGGAAGCGTTTAATTAGTAACGCGGTTGATATAGTCAAACGTCTTCGCGATTCAACCGATCCAAGCACCGAACGTACGGCACCTTCGTGTTCAGCACACGTTCAGCACGATGACGTCCCTCAAGCTCTTGATCCAGTTGAGGACGAGGAAGAGTTCCGTCAGCAGCCGGACGGCGTGCGACGGTGATGATGAAGTTACCGGCACAGAGCTTCGCCTAAGCACTACGATGATATGACCGAGGTGTGTAACTGTGGAGGGGGGCACCGCACACGGCTAAGAGAAGACTTGGTGTGCCTTTGGGGTACCCCCTCCCACGTATATAAAGGGTGGAGGAGAGGAGGCCAGCCCAAGGGGGGCGCCAAGGGGGGAGTCCTACTTGGACTCCTCGTCCAAGTAGGATTCGCCCCCCCTTCCTTTCCGGAGAAGGGGGGAAGGGGAAAGAGGTGGAGAAGATGAAGGAAAGGCCCCCCCCAACCCTAGTCCAATTCGGTTTGGGTTTGGGGGCGCGCGCCTCCACCTGACCGTTGCCTCCTCTCTCTCCACTAGGGCCCATGAAGGCCCATTAATCCCCCGGGGGGGTTCGGTAACCTCCCGGTACTTCGGAAAATGTCTGAACCTTTCTGAAACTATTTCAGTGTCCAAACATAACCTTCCAATATATCAATCTTTATGTCTCGACCATTTCGAGACTCCTCGTCATGTCCGTGATCTCATCTGAGACTCCGAACAAACTTCGGTTCATCAAATCACATAACTCATAATACAAATCGTCATCGAACGTTAAGCGTGCTGACCCTACGGGTTTGAGAACTATGTAGACATGACCGAGACACATCTCCGATCAATAACCAATAGCGGAACCTGGATGCTCATACTGGTTCCTACACATTCTACGAAGATCTTTATCGGTCAAACCGCATAACAACATACGTTATTCCCTTTGTCATCGGTATGTTACTTGCCCGAGAATCGATCATCGGTATCCTCATACCTAGTTCAATCTCGTTACCGGCAAGTCTCTTTACTCGTTCCGTAATGCATCACCCCGTAACTAACTTATTAGTCACATTTCTTGCAAGGCTTATAGTGATGTGCATTACCGAGAGGGCCCAGAGATACCTCTCCGATACACGGAGTGACAAATCCTAATCTCGATCTATGCCAACTCAACAAACACCATTGGAAGACATATATCAAGTGAATCAATACGATACCCCATTGTCACCAGGAGTATTCAATTGCAAGACATATATTAAGTGTTCTCAAATCCATAAAAGTATTCAATCCGATAACAACGAAATCTCAAAGGGAAAAACTCAATTCATCACAACAAGATAGAGAGGGAAAACACCATATGATCCGACTATATTTACAAAGCCCGCGATACATCAAGATCGTGACATCTCAAGAACACGAGAGAGAGAGAGAGAGATTAAACACATAGCTATTGGTACAAACCCTCAGCCCCAAGGGTGGACTACTCCCTCCTCATCATGGTGGCCGCCGGGATGATGAAGATGGCCACCGGTGATGATTCCCCGCTCCGGCAGGGTGCCGGAAAGGGTCTACATTGGTTTTCGGTGGCTACAGAGCCTTGCGGTGGCGGAACTTATGATCTAGGTTAACCCCGAAGGGTTTTGGAATATTTGTGAATTTATAGCGTAAAGAGAGGGTGCGGGAGGCCATCGAGGTGGGCACAACCCACCTGGGCGCGCCTGCGCCCCCAAGCGCGCCCTGGGGCCCAGGCGCACCCTGGTGGGTTGTGCCCCCCTCGGGGCACCCCCAGGTGCTGCTCTGGCCCAATGGGTCCATAAAAAATCTCAGTGAAGTTTCGTTGCATTTGGACTCCGTTTGGTATTGATTTCCTGCGATGTAAAAAACATGCAGAAAATAGCAACTGGCACTTGGCACTATGTCAATAGGTTAGTAGCAAAAAATATATAAAATAACTATAAAATGATTGTAAAACACCCAAGAATGATAAAATAATAGCATGAATACTTCATAAATTATAGATACGTTGAAGACGTATCAACATCCTCAAGCTTAATTCCTACTCGTCCTCGAGTAGGTAAATGATAAAAGAAATAATTTATGAAGTGGGAATGCTAGCAAAGTGCAAAAGTTTGATCAATGATAATTTCAATCACTTTTCCTAGCATCATAACAACAATTCTTTCTTATAAAACTTCTCATGTTATAGTAGCAACCAATTCACATGTTAACGTTCAAACAATGAACTCTCTTGAAACTCAACAACCTATGTTCTTAGTCACCAAGCAATTGCAATTCAACTTATTCAACAGAGTTTAAGTAAGAGCTCCACATACTCAACCATCATATAGTCTTCTATGATTGCTAACACTCACTGCATACACATGAGCAAAAAGTTTCAACCAGACACATAGAAAGATAGAGGCTTATTGTTTTGCCTCCCAACGTATTCACCTCAAGGGTGATGTCAACAATAATAACTCATGCTACCCATATTCAACTGGACATATGTGCCTAAATATTTCCTCACCACATGATGCTTGCCAAAAGAGAAAAATAAAAAGGAATAGAGAGAATAACTTTGAATCTTTGCATAAAAATAAATACTGAAAAGTAAAAGATAGGTCCTTCGCATAGGGAAGCAGAGGTTGTCATGCGCTTATTTGTTTGTATGCTCAATCCCTTAGTGCAAAATAACGTCACGTTATAATTCCCCTTATGATAGCAACCTTTGTTATGCAGTCGGTCTCTTTTATTGCTTTGCCATCACAAGTTCGCACAACGCTCAATTTTCTCTTAAATGATCTAACACTTTTAGAAGCAATTTTTATTGCCTTATTGCACTGATGACAACTTACTTGAAGGATCTTGCTCAATCCTTAGGTAGGTATGGTGGACTCTTGAAAATAAGATTTGGGTTTAAGGGGTTTTGGATGCACAAGTAGTATCTCTACTTGGTGCGCAATTTTTGGCTAGCAAAGATGGGGGGAAAGCACCACATGTTTAAGGATCTATGACAATATAACTTCTATGTGAATATGAACAAACATAAATCATTACGTTGTCTCCCTTGTCCAACATCAACAATTTTGGCATATAATATTTTGATGGGGGCTCGCAATCACAAAAGATTTCTAGGATAGTGTATTTGCATGTGAAAGTTCTCTTCCTTATACTAATTATTCGTGAATTTCTTGTATGACCAATATTGTGATTGTCAGGCCTCAAAAGATTTCACTTTTTGAACCCAATGTGAAGCTACCACTAGGCATGATATAATTTCAACTTCATGACATTCAGTTTATTCAATAATTTACTCATGGGATATAAGTGAAGCACAAGAGTAAATGACAAACTACTCCAAAAATATATAAGTGAAGCACTAGAGCAATTCCATAGAAAAGAGCTTCGTTGATTGGATGTGAATTCCGCTTACTTAGCCTCCCTGTCAACTATTTGAGGGCTCTATTTTATTTAAAAACTTTTAGATCTAAGTACTTTATTAAAAAGGCAAGCAAAACAAAATAAAATGACATTCCAAGGATAGCATACGTCATGTGAAGAAGCAAAAACTTAGGCTCAACCGATACTAACCGATAATTGTTGAAGAAGAAAGGTGGGATGCCTACTGGGGCGTCCCCAAGCTTAGATGCTTGAGACTTCTTGAATATTATCTTGGGATGCCTTGGGCATCCCCAAGCTTGAACTTTTGTGTCTTCTTAATTCTTCTCATATCCACACAAAACTCAACAAGAACTCGTGAGATAAGTTAGTATAAACTAATGCAAAAACCTTATCGTTCTCTACTGTAGAAAATCACTAAGATTATTATTCAACATTGCATACTAAATTCCTCTGCATATTTAATACTCCTATCCTCAAATAGAATCATTAAACAAGCAAACATATGCAAACAATGCAAACATAATAGCAATCTGCCAAACCAGTACAGTCTGTAAAGAATGCAAGAGTATCAATACTTCCCTAACTCCAAAAGTTATGAAAATTTGCCACACTGTATAAAATTTATCAGAGCTTATTTTGAAAAAGTTTCAACATTTTATCACATTCTGAATTTTCTAGGGAATTTTTGCAACAGCGGTAAACTTTATGTTTTCAAATAGCAACATGTAGACTTGTAAAACAAGCATGGTAAAGGCTATCATTGGCATTTTTATTGAAAATAAAGATGCAAAACATTATTCTAAATAACATCAAGCTAATCCAAACAAAATAAATTGATACTCCAAGCAAAACACATATCATGTGACGAATGAAAACATAGCTCCAAGTGAGGTTACCGATAATGTTGAAGATGAAAGAGGGGATGCCTTCCGGGGCATCCCCAAGCTTAGTTGCTTGGATCTTCCTTGAATATTACCTTGGGGTGCCTTGGGCATCCCCAAGCTTAGGGTTTTGTCACTCCTTATTCTCCTCATATCGACATCTCACCCAAAACTTGAAAACTTCAATCACACAAAACTTAACGGAACTTTGTGAGATAGGTTAGTATGATAAAGACCAAACCATTTCACTTTTGGTACTGTCAAAGAAAATATTAATAATTGTTCTCACACAATTCCTACTGTAGCATATCATTTCCACAATTTATATTGAGCGATATAAGCCATAGAAATTAGAAAACAAGCAAACTATGCATTGAAAACAGAATCTGTCAAAAACAGAATAGTCTGTAGTAATCTGTAGTCAAACCGTACTTATGCTACTCCTAAAATTATGAGAAAACAAGGAACACGTGATAAATTTGTATATTAAACTTATGCAAAAAGAATTAACTCAAAATCACTCTTCTGTTAGAAATGAGACTTATTTTCGTGAGCGCAAAAAATTCTGTTTTTCAGCAGGGTCAAATCAACTATCACCCAACATGATCCCAAAGGCTTTACTTGGCACTTTATTGAAACAAAAGCAATAAAACATGATTAATAAAGTAGCTTAATCATGTTAACACACAAAAATAGCAAGTAAAAGTGTTGGGTTGTCTCCCAACATGCGCTTTTCTTTAATGCCTTTTAGCTAGGCATGATGATTTCAATGATGCTCGCGTAAAAGATAAGAATTGAAACATAAAAAGAGCATCATGAATCACATGGCAAGCACACTCTAGTCTAACCCACTTCCTATGCATAGGGATTTTGTGAGCAAACAATTTATGGGAACAAGAATCAACTAGCAAAGGAAGACAAAACAAGTGCAACTTCAAAACTTTCAACATAAAGAGAGGAAACTTGGTATTATTGAGATATGTAAAAGCACAAGTTCCCCCCTCATAATAATGTTCAGTAGCATCATGAATGAATTCAACAAAATAGCTATCACATAAAATATTCTTTTCATGATACACAAGCATAGAAATTTTCTCACTCTCCACATAAGCAAATTTATTGTCATGAATAGTAGTGGGAGCAAACTCAACAAAATAACTATCATGGGATTCAAAATTAAAATCATGATGACAAGTTTGATGGTTATCATTATTCAATATAACATGCATTTCATCACCATAATCATCATATATAGGAACTTTGTTGTCATAATCAATTGCAACCTCCTCCAAAATTGTGGATTCATCATTAAATAAAGTCACGACCTCTCTGAATCCACTTTCATCAATATAATCATCATAAATAGGAGGCATGCAATCATTATAACAAATTTGCACATCAAATCTTGGGGGACTAAAAATATCATCTTCATCAAACATAGCATCCCCAAGCTTATGGCTTTGCATATCATTAGCATCATGGATATTCAAAGAATTCATAATAACAACATTGCAATCATGCTCATCATTCAAATATTTTGTGCCAAACATTTTATTAACTTCTTCTTCTAAAAATTGAGCACAATTTTCTGAACCATCATTTTCAAGAAAGATATTATAAAGATGATCAATAGTATGATGCAACCTCAATTCCATTTTATTAGTTTTCTTTTATAAACCAAACTAGTGATAAAACAAGAAACTAAAAGATTCAATTGCAAGATCTAAAGATATACCTTCATGCACTCACCTCCCTAGCAACGACGCCAGAAAAGAGCTTGATGTCTACTATGCAACTTTATTCTTGTAAACACGTGTTGGGCCTCCAAGTGCAGAGTTTTGTAGGACAGTAGCAATTTTCCCTCAAGTGGATGACCTAAGGTTTATCAATCCGTGAGAGGTGTAGGATGAAGATGGTCTCTCTCAAACGACCCTGCAACCAAATACAAGAAATCTCTTGTGTCCCCAACACACCCAATACAATGGAAAATTGTATAGGTGCACTAGTTCGGCGAAGAGATGGTGATAAAAGTGTAATATTGATGGTAGAAATATATTTTTATAATCTGATTAAATAAAAACAGCAAGGTAGCAAATAGTAAATGGGCACAAAAATGGTATTGCAATGCTTAAAAATGAGGCCTAGGGTCCGTACTTTCGCTAGTGCAATCTCTCAACAATGCTAATATAATTGGATCATATAACCATCCCTCAAAGTGCGATGAAGAATCACTCCAAAGTTCCTATCTAGCAGAGAACATAAGAATAAATTGTTTGTAGGGTACGAAACCACCTCAAAGCTATTCTTTCCATTTGATCTATTCAAGAGTTCGTACTAAAATAACACAAAGCTATTCTTTCGTTCGATCTATCCTAGATTTCATACTAAAATAACACCAAAGCAAATTCATATTCATAATACTCAATCCAACACAAAAAACTTCAAAGAGTGCCCCAAGATTTCTACCGGAGAAGCAAAGACAAGAACGTGCATCAACCCCTATTCATAGATTACCCCAATGTCACCTCGGGGATCCGCGAGTTGAGTGCCAAAACATATATCAGGTGAATCAATACGATATCCCATTGTCACCACGAGTATTCAGTTGCAAGACATATATCAAGTGTTCTCAAATCCATTGAAGTATTCAATCCGATAACAACGAAGTCTCAAAGTGAAAAACTCAATTCATCACAACAAGATAGAGAGGGGAAAACACCATATGATCCGACTATGTTAACAAACCCCACGATACATCAAGATCGTGACATCTCAAGAACACGAGAGAGAGAGAGAGAGAGAGAGAGAGATTAAACACATAGCTACTGGTACAAACCTTCAGCCCCGAGGGTGGACTACTCCCTCCTCATCATGGTGGCCTCCGGGATGATGGAGATGGCCACCGGTGATGATTGCCCCCTCTGGCAGGGTGCCAGAAAGGGTCTAGATTGGTTTTCGGTGGCTACAGAGCCTTGTGGTGGAGGAACTTCTGATCTAGGTTAACCCCGAAGGGTTTTGGAATATTTGTGAATTTATAGGGTAAAGTGGGGGTGCAGGAGGCCACCAAGGTGGGCACAACCCACCTGGGCGCGCCTGGGGGCCCAGGCGCGCCCTGGTTGGTTGTGCCCCCCTCGGGGCACCCCTAGGTGCTGCTCTGGCCCAATGGGTCCATAAAAAATCTCCATGAAGTTTCGTTGCATTTGGACTCCGTTTGGTATTGATTTCCTGCGATGTAAAAACATGTAGAAAACAACAACTGGCACTTGGCACTGTGTCAATAGGTTAGTACCAAAAAATGATATAAAATGACTATAAAATGATTGTAAAACATCCAAAAATGATAAAATAATAGCATGAATACTTCATAAATTATAGATACGTTGAAGACGTATCACCCTGCAAAAACAAGTTAGACATCCTCTACTTTGTTGTTGCAAGTTTTACGTGGCTGCTACGGGGTTCTAGCAAGAACCGTTCTTACTTATGCATCAAAACCACAAAGATTTTTCGTCAAGTGTGTTGTTTTAACCTTCAACAAGGACCGACCGTAGTCAAACTCGATTCAACTAAAGTTGGAGAAACAGACACCCGCCAACCACCTGTGTGCGAAGCACGTCGGTAGAACTAGTCTCATGAACGCGGTCATGTAATGTCAGTCCGAACCGCTTCATCCAACAATACCACCACTAGTAGAAAACGGGCCATTAGTACCGGTTTGTAAGGCCTTTAGTGCCGGTTATGGAACCGGCACTAACATTTTGGCACTAAAGCCCCCCCCCCCTTTAGTACCGGTTCAGCATGAACCGGTGCTAAAGGGGAACCACGTGGCACGAGCCAGCTCCGGGGGCCGGGAGCCCTTTAGTACCGGTTGGTAACACCAACCGGTACTAAATGGTTGTGGGTTTTTGTTTTATTTTGTATTTTTCAATTAAATTTGTGTTATCAATTTAATTTAGGATTGTTTTATGTTATAATGAGTTGTAGTCGTCATCATCATCATCATCATCGCATATTAATAAATAAATAAACTCTAGCTAGCTAAAAATCATCGTAGTCGTCTAATTACCACTATTTAATCATCATAGTCATTACCGCGCTAGCTATCTAATCATCATCAACGCTGGCTAGCTTAAAGAGGAAACATTCACTTTGTAACAGAAGCAAAGATATCATCAAGTTCAACATAATCGTCACCAAGATCGAAGTTCAGGACACGGACATGAGACAAGTACTAATTAAGAGCATGAACTAGTAGCTACTGATCCTGCTGCTCCCTCTCAGGTAGAATAGCATAGAACATGTATAGCTCTCCTGATTCATCATACTGGAGCATGCAGATGAATCTGTCTCCTAATCTTGGATTGCGCTTCACCTTACTGCCCCCTAGTACTTCTCTGCGATCGTTAACAATTTTGCTCCAATCTTTCAATATTAAGCATTCTTCGCTTTTAGAAATCCTGAATGCACTCATGTGCAATGTAGGAAATCTTGGTCGTAAGCTAACCATTGACATGCGACCTTTTGTCTTGATCCACTGAGGCACAACTGTCATCGGAAGTCCCTGTTGAACAACATCGTATAATAATTAATATACTAAGCAATGAAAGTTTAGCTTCAAAAATAATGTATGCAAAAGATGCACTAATTAAGGACAAATATTTAAAATCTTACCATCTTTTGATTATAGATGTGACCGTAGTTCAATACGGTCGCCATTGGTCGCACATTTTGAGTACTAACATTTCTAAGTTTAGGAAAAAAATTTGTCTTGACAGTATTAAGATCCTCAAGCCATGAAACATAATGACTTATCTCCTCGCAGTTTAGTTGAGCCCCGGGGCAGTAGTAGGTCCTGTCTACCAAGCGCCGGACATGCTTGCTTGAACCGAAATAAGCTGACAATACAAATTAGTTGTCAACTATTTTTGAATAAACTGTATGAAAGACATAAACATATGCATGCATGGTTGATAAAAACTCACCAAATGGTAGAACTGGAGGCATTTGCACATCGACCCAGATGTCTATATTACCTTCAATATCATCTTCCGGACGAATATCAAAGGTGATAACCATATCAGGCTCAAATGCATAAGCCTTGCATAGTACTTGCCAAGTTTTGCATTCAAAATGGGTGTATGTGTCTCCATTATATAATTTGACGTTGAAAGTATACCCATGCTCCGTCTTCAAGTAAACTCTCTTTACCTCCATATCATCTATAGCACTAAAACCTATCTTATCCAAGACAAAAATTCTTGCATGGCAGGGGATGCGCTAGTAGAATAGTGAAAATTTTAAATTATAAGTTGAAGCAAATGAAGCATAAGTTTTGCATTCAAATAATAATTGACAAAGTGACTTACTGTATCAACTTCGAATGTCTCATCCAGCTTGATGCTGAAGCGCCTACCATCAACAAGGAAATTTTGATCGCACAGGCCGCGCTGGTCTTCACAATGTTCGCACAAAATAAAATCTTTTTCGTCGTCAGATGACATTTCCTGTGTTCATATAGGTGAAACATTAAACACCTATATCTAGCCAAATATATATTCATCTAACATTTGACATTAATATATCTAACTATATATTCAATTGACATTACTATATATTTAACTTTTCTATCTAATTTATCTAACATTCGACATTAATCTAACATTTATATAAACTCAAAATATATAAAAAATTAAATAAACAGAAAAACTCATTAACAAATAATATTTTAATTAGATCATCAAATCTCATATACCTAAATTTCTTACTAAAATAAACTAGTTATATTAATTATTCAACTAGTTCTAATCTCATATACCTAAATTTTCTTACTAAAAATAAACTAGTTATATTAATTATTCCACTAGTTCTAATCTCATATACCTAAATTTTCTTACTAAAAATAAACTAGTTATATTAATTATTCAACTAGTTCTAATCTCTAGTTCGACAATTTTTCTATCTAGCTAGCTAATTCATCTAACATTCGACATTAATCTAACATTCGATCATCTAATTAACTTTTCTAGAAAACAGAAAATAAGTAAAAAAAAATGTGTGTGTGTGTATGTGTGTGTGTATGCATGTGTGTGTATATATACGTATATGTGTGTACGTATGTGTGTATGTGTGTGTATGCGTGTGTGTGTGGTATATGTGTGTGTGTGTGCGGCCCCGTACGCCGCCGCCCTGTACGTACGAGCGGGGGCGCCGGCGTACGGGGCGGGGGCGCCGGTGTGTGTGTGTATGTGTGTGTATGTATGTGTGTGTATGTGTGTGCGGGAGCGAGAGAGAGACGTACAGCCGCGGCGATGGCGACGGACGGCGGCGGCGTTCGGGGCGGCAGCGCGAGACGACGACGACGACGGGCGGCGACGGGGACATCGACGATGACGACGGACGACGGGCGGCGACGACGGGATCGAGCGGCGCGCGCGGCGGAGGTTGGAGACGAAGTGGGGATGAAACTGAAATTTTCGTAAGAGCTATATATATAGGGATGGGCCTTTAGTACCGGTTGGTGGTTCCAACCGGTACTGAAGGCCTATTTTCGCCAGGACAAGCGGCGGGAAACGAAGGCTTTTAGTACCGGTTGGAGCCACCAACCGGTACTAAAGGAGGGGGCCTTTTGTACCGGTTGGAGCCACCAACAGGTACTAAAGGCCTTGCGCTGCCACCCCAAAGTTTAGTCCCACCTCGCCCGGCGAAGGGCAGCCGCACTGGTTTATAAACCCAACCGTGGCTACCTCTTCGAACTCCTCTATATAGCAGGCTTCTGGGCCTAATTAATTTGGGCGCGCTGCCCTGTGAGTCTGCTGGCCCTCCTGGGCCTGCATTTGCACACCCCAGGTCTGGTAGACCCACAGGGCAGTGTGCCAACAAATTTGTTATATAGTTTTTTCTTTTCTGCATTACTTATTTTCTTTTATTTATTTTTGAGTAGTTTTTATATAGTTTTTCTTTTCTGCATTATTTATTTTCTTCTATTTATTTTTGAGTAGTTTTTTTGTATAGTTTTTTTATTTTCTGCATTATTTATTTTTGTATAGTCCGAAACCCTGATACTCGGAAAGAGTTTGTCCAATTTGTACACGAAGTGCGTCTAGTTTTTGCCGTGACCCTCTCTACTCTTTCGCGCATGCTATGCGGGTGATATGATGATACCATGCCAAGTTTCAACATTTTCAGGATTCATTTTGTAGTGATTTTCAATTTCACGGTCATTTAGCTCTCTAAACAATTAGGTAAATGACCGAAAAACAACAAATGATGTCAGAACATGTTGGAAATTGATGACGCCGCTTTAAATGCTGCATACTGAACACAAAAGAAGTCCGGAGTTTAAATAAGTTATTAAAAATAAAAAAGAGGTGCAATGCTGGTTATTTGCTTCAAGCCATTCGGAATAGTGTAGACTGCACTGCACATAGCTCAGTGCAATCTATGCTATTCCGCAAGGCTTGAAGCTAATCAACATGTAGGTGAGCATTGCAACTCTTCGTCATTGTCTGTGCACTCACGGCTTATAAACCGCTCATACTGCCTCTCTCTTGGCGAAGATCATAAGATAGTTTGGTTTAATTGCATTACTTGTAAGTCCAGTTAACATGGATGCTTATGATGCAAGAGCAACAGCAAAAGTGAAAATTTGGCACAAATAGGTAGTTGTGTAACTAAAATAGGTAGGAGGAGAGATAGCTCTTATGTCACAAAAAATAAGTTGTACCAAACCTTTTATGTCGGATCTAGAACAAACCAATCGGTATCGCCATCATACAGCCCAACCGTGGCTCGTGATGCATATATATGCATATCAAATGCACGGTTGGACATATGATGGTGAATCCGAATGATTTGTATTCAGTCAATGAACTGGTAGATGTATGCAGTCGATGAACTGGTAGATGTATGTAGTCGATGAACTGAAAGACTTATGCAGGGAAGGCGAGAGGTGGGCTAGCTATATATAGGGTCGTCTGGCTCACAAAGTGATTGTGGTAGTTTCGATCCAACGACTCACATGAGCTAGGAAGAAACACACCCTTGATCCAACGACTCGCAAGAGCTAGAAAGAAACACACGATCCGTGTGATTCTTCCTGATTGGTGGGATGCACATTAGTACCCACTCCGGACTCCGAAACCCTGATACTCGGAAAGAGTTTGTCCAGTTTGTACACGAAGTGCGTCCAGTTTTTGCCGTGACCCTCTCTACTCTTTCGCGCATGCTATGCGGGTGATATGATGATACCATGCCAAGTTTCAACATTTTCAGGATTCATTTTGTAGTGATTTTCAATTTCACGGTCATTTAGCTCTCTAAACAATTAGGTAAATGACCGAAAAACAACAAATGATGTCAGAACATGTTGGAAATTGATGACGTCGCTTTAAATGCTACATACTGAACACAAAAGAAGTCCGGAGTTTAAATAAGTTATTAAAAATAAAAAAGAGGTGCAATGCTGGTTAATTTGCTTCAAGCCATTCGGAATAGTGTACACTGCACTGCACATAGCTCAGTGCAATTTATGCTATTCCGCAAGGCTTGAAGCTAATCAACATGTAGGTGAGCATTGCAACTCTTCGTCATTGTCTGTGCACTCACGGCTTATAAACCGCTCATACTGCCTCTCTCTTGGCGAGGTGGGACTAAAAACAGCTTGCCATAACCTCATTAGTACCGGTTCGTGGTAAGAACCGGCACTAAATGGTGATGGTGGGGCCATGGCCTGACCGCAGGCTGATGCAGCCTCTTTAGTACCGGTTCGTGGCATGAACCGGTACTATAGGTTCGCCACGAACCGGTACTAATTGATCGCCGCCACGAACCGGCACTAATGTACACATTAGTGCCGGCTCTAATTCAAACCGGCACTAATGTGCTTCACATTTGACCCTTTTTCTACTAGTGCGCCGAATCAAAGTAAGACGTTGGTGGTAAGCAGTATGACTATTATCGCCCACAACTCTTTGTGTTCTACTCGTGCATATAACATCTACGCATAGACCTGGCTCGGATGCCACTTTTGGGGAACGTAGTAATTCAAAAAAATTCCTACGATCACACAAGATCTATCTAGGAGAAGCATAGAAACAAGACGGGAGAGTGTGTCCACGTATCCTCGTAGACCAAAGTGGAAGCGTTTAGTAACGCAGTTGATGTAGTCGAACGCCTTCGCGATTCAACCGATCCAAGCACCAAACATATGGCACCTCCGTGTTCAGCACACGTTCAGCACGATGACGTCCCTCAAGCTCTTGATCCAGTTGAGGATGAGGGAGAGTTCAGTTAGCACGACGGCGTGGCGACGGTGATGATGAAGTTACCGGCGCAGGGCTTTGCCTAAGCACTACGACGATATGACCGAGGTGTGTAACTGTGGAGGGGGGCACCGCACACGGCTAAGAGAAGATTTGGTGTGCCTTTGGGGTGCCCCCCTCCCACGTATATAAAGGGGGAAGGAGAGGAGGCTGGACCAAGGGGGGCGCGCCAAGGGGGGGAGTCCTACTTGGACTCTCGGTCCAAGTAGGATTCGCCCCCCCCCTTTCCTTTCCGGAGAAGGGGGGAAGGGGAAAGAGGTGGAGGAGAAGAAGGAAAGGGGGGCCACCCCCCAACCCTAGTCCAATTCGGTTTGGGCTTGGGGGCGCGCGCCTCCACCTGGCCGATGCCTCCTCTCTCCACTAGGGCCCATGAAGGCCCATTAATCCCCCGGGGGGTTCCGGTAACCTCCCGATACTCCAAAAAATGTCCGAACCTTTCCGAAACCATTTCGGTGTCCAAACATAACCTTCCAATATATCAATATTTATGTCTCGACCATTTCGAGACTCCTCGTCATGTCCGTGATCTCATCCGGGACTCCGAACAAACTTCGGTTCATCAAATCACATAACTCATAATACAAATCGTCATCGAACGTTAAGCGTCCTGACCCTACGAGTTCGAGATCTATGTAGACATGACCGAGACACATCTCCGGTCAATAACCAATAGAGGAACCTGGATGCTCATATTGGTTCCTACATATTCTACAAAGATCTTTATCGGTCAAACCGCATAACAACATTCGTTATTCCCTTTGTCATCGGTATGTTACTTGCCCGAGATTTGATCATCAGTATCCTCATACCTAGTTCAATCTCGTTATCGGCAAGTCTCTTTACTCGTTCTGTAATGCATCATCCCGTAACTAACTTATTAGTCACATTGCTTGCAAGGCTTATAGTGATGTGCATTACGGAGAGGGCCAAAGATACCTCTCCGATACACGGAGTGACAAATCCTAATCTCGATCTATGCCAACTCAACAAACACCATTGGAGACACCTGTAGAGCATCTTTATAATCACCCAGTTACGTTGTGACGTTTGATAGCACACAAAGTGTTCCTCCGGTATTCGGGAGTTGCATAATCTCATAGTCAGAGGAATATGTATAAGTCATGAAGAAAGCAATAGCAATAAAACTAAATGATCATTATGCTAAGCTAACAGATGGGTTTTGTCCATCACATCATTCTCTAATGATGTGATCCCGTTCATCAAATGACAACACACATCCATGGTCAGGAAACTTAACCATCTTTGATTAATGAGCCAGTCAATTAGAGGCACACTAGGGACATTCTGTTTGTCTATGTATTCACACATGTACTAAGTTTCCGGTTAATACAATTCCAGCATGAATAATAAACATTTATCATGATATAAGGAAATATAAATAACAACTTTATTATTGCCTCTAGGGCATATTTCCTTCAGTCTCCCACTTGCACTAGAGTCAATAATCTAGATTACATAGTAATGATTGTAACACCCATGGACTCTAGGTGTTGATCATGTTTTGCTCGTGAGAGAGAGGTGTAGTCAATGGGTCTGCAACATTCTGATCTGTATGTATCTTGTAAATCTCTATGTCTCCCTCCTTGACTAGATCGCGGATGGAATTGAAGCATCTCTTGATGTGCTTGGTTCTCTTGTGAAATCTGGATTCCTTCGCCAAGGCAATTGCTCCAGTATTGTCACAAAAGATTTTCATTGGACCCGATGCACTAGGTATTACACCTAGATCGGATAGGAACTCCTTCATCCAGACTCCTTTATTTGCTGCTTCCGAAGTAGCTATGTACTCCGCTTCACACGTAGATCCCGCCACAACGCTCTGCTTGGAACTGCACCAACTTACAGCTCCACCATTCAATATAAATACGTATCCGGTTTGTGACTTAGAGTCATCCGGATCAGTGCCAAAGCTTGCATCGACATAACCATTTACGACGAGCTCTTTATCACCTCCATATACGAGAAACATATCCTTAGTCCTTTTCAGGTATTTCAGGATGTTCTTGACCGCTGTCCAGTGATCCACTCCTGGATTACTTTGGTACCTCCCTGCTATACTTATAGCAAGGCACACATCAGGTCTGGTACATAGCATTGCATACATGATAGAACCTATGGCTGAGGCATAGGGAATGACTTTCATTTTCTCTCTATCTTCTGCAGTGGTCGGGCGTTGAGTCTGACTCAACTTCACACCTTGTAACACAGGCAAGAACCCTTTCTTTGACTGATCCATTTTGAACTTCTTCAAAACTTTATCAAGGTATGTGCTTTGTGAAAGTCCAATTAAGCGTCTTGATCTATCTCTATAGATCTTGATGCCCAATATATAAGCAGCTTCACCGAGGTCTTTCATTGAAAAATTCTTATTCAAGTATTCTTTTATGCTATCCAGAAATACTGTATCATTTCCAATCAACAATATGTCATCCACATATAATATTAGAAATGCTATGGAGCTCCCACTCACTTTCTTGTAAATACAGGCTTCTCCAAAAGTCTGTATAAACCATATGCTTTGATCACACTATCAAAGCGTATATTCCAACTCTGAGAGGCTTGCACCAGTCCATAAATGGATTGCTGGAGCTTGAACACTTTGTTAGCACCTTTTGGATTGACAAAACCTTCTGGTTGCATCATATACAACTCTTCTTTAAGATATCCATTAAGGACTGTAGTTTTGACATCTATTTACCAAATTTCATAATCATAAAATGCAGCAATTGCTAACATGATTCGGACAGACTTAAGCATCGCTACGGGTGAGAAAGTATCATCGTAGTCAACTCCTTGAACTTGTCGAAAACCTTTCACAACAAGTCGAGCTTTGTAAACAGTAACATTACCGTCAGCGTCAGTCTTCTTCTTGAAGATCCATTTATTCTCTATTGCTTGCCGATCATCGGGCAAGTCAACCAAAGTCCACACTTTGTTCTCATACATGGATCCCATCTTAGATTTCATGGCCTCTAGCCATTTCGCGGAATTTGGGCTCATCATTGCTTCCTCATAGTTTGTAGGTTCGTCATGGTCAAGTAACATGACATTCAGAACATGATTACGGTACCACTCTGGTGCGGGTCGTACTCTGGTTGACCTACGAGGTTCGGTAGTAACTTGATCTGAAGTTTCATGATCATTATCATTGGCTTCCTCTCTAATTGGCGTAGGAATCACTGGAACTGATTTCTGTGATGAACTACTTTCCAACTCAGGAGAAGGTACAATTACCTCATCAAGTTCTACTTTCCTCCCACTCACTTCTTTCGAGAGAAACTCCTTCTCTAGAAAGGATCCATTCTTAGCAATGAATATATATCTTGCCTTCGGATCTGTGATAGAAGGTGTACCCAACAGTCTCCTTTGGATATCCTATGAAGACACATTTCTCTGATTTGGGTTCGAGCTTATCAGGTTGAAGCTTTTTCACATAAGCATCGCAACCCCAAACTTTAAGAATGGTGCCCTATTTAACGTGAATGCAACCGTCTCTAAAGCATAACCCCAAAACAATAGCGGTGAATCAGTAAGAGACATAATAGATTGCACCATATCTAATAAAGTGCGGTTACGACGTTCAGATACACCATTACACTGTGGTGTTCCAGGTGGCGTGAGCTGCGAAACTATTCTGCATTATTTCAAATGAAGACCAAACTCATAACTCAAACATTCACCTCCACTACAAAAAAATACACTTCCGTGATGATACGTTTTTGTCACAGTAGGTCGCGTTTTCTGTCATGCATGTACATCCATGACGATTTTATGACAGAATCAAGATTGTCATACTTGTGCTGTCATAGAAGTGTTCCATGACATTACCAAAATTATCATCATGGAAGTGTCCACTTCCATGACGATAAATCACGCGTCACAGAAGTGCTTTCGTCAAGGGTGACCGACACGTGGCATCCACCGTAACGGAATGCGTTAAGCTATCGGGTCAGGTTTTGGATCCGATAACCCGTTAACAGCCCCGACCAATGGGGATTTTCCACATGTAAAATCATAATTGGCTGGAGGAAACACGTGTCGGCTAATCGCTGGGACAGATGTCATCCACTCATTGGACAGAAGGCGCCTATGATACGTCGACATGTGGCACGGCCCAACAGAGGCCCATTCCTGTGAAAAGGCCGGCCCGTTTGACTTGGTCAAATGGTGGCGGGCCGGACCATGGAAAGCCTGTTAACGGCCTGTTCGCATATAGCCCATTTACAGCCCGCTAACCCAAGGCCCGTTATGCCCTATTCGAATTAGGCCCAGTAGCGTCATCTGGGCCATCCAATATGATTCCAGCTTGTTTTCACTTCTGGCCCATGTATGGCCCATGACGTCTTTCGGCCCATATGAGGCCCTATGTAACTCTTGGCCTATTAACGGCCCGTGGTGAAACTGGCCCGTAATGAACAGTGTATCACTTTACACCCATTAACGGCCCATGGTGAAACTGGCCCATAAAGAACAGTGTATCACTTTATACCCATTAACGACCCGTTATTCCGTTGGGCCATTTATAGCCCATGTTATCTTTCGGCCTTCTTAGAGCCCATTTATTCTTGGGCTATTTTCCAGCATTCGTTTACTTACGGCCCATTACTGTTATTTTCTGCTCGTGGGCCAAATTCAGCCCATGGTTACAGTCGGCCCATTTGTGGTCCGTTAATACGTTGGGCCGTTTTCATAGCGTCATTAAATACGACCTATTAATGATGGCCCATTATGGTCGGCCCATGAACGGACGATTCCAACTCTAGCCCATTTACAGCCAGAATGCAGTCTGTTTGGCCCATGTTTGGCCAATCGATCATACGGCCTGTATAGGGCCCATTGATGATACGACCCGTAGAAGGCCCATTGTTTCTACGGCCCGTAGAAGGCCCATTGTTTCTACGGCCCGTAGAAGGCCCACTGTTTCTACGACCCATAGAAGGCCCACTGTTTATACGGCCCGTAGAAGGCCCACTATTTCTACGGCCCGTAGGAGGCCCAGTGTCACTATAGTAAATATTAGCCCATGGTTATTGTGGCCTAGTTTTAAAAAATAGGTTATTGCAGCCACTAGCAAACCGCAGAAAAAGAACTGCACTGACTACAAGCAAACAAATAAACAAGACAACAAGGAAATAAATAAGCAAGCAACTTACACTAGGCTATCACAGCTATTAAACATATTACATCCACTGGGCATCAAAGTTCGCCACCAGTGCAAATATAGGGAACACAACAACATATAAACGCCGCAGCAAAACAAGTCCAGAACTGAAACCACTTCAGAAGAGCTCAAGAAACAATATCCTGGGTACCCATAATGCTGGCAAGATGCTTAGCAAGCTTATTAACTTTCTCTTGTTTGGCGCTTAAGTCCTCCAGCGCCTACTGTTGCACTAGAAAGTATGCATGTGAATTCTGCAGGGACTTCCTCAGTCCTTCGGCTTCCTGTCGCATAACATCTGATCGATGTCTTTCAACTTGAAGTTGAGACTCAAGAAGCCGAACTGATTCAGGCAACGAGTTCGAAGAGCTGGTGCCAGTAGTGGTAGCCAGTAACTTGAACACTACATCAAGACAGGACTTTGGGGTTGTCTCAGTGTCTTCAGTATAGTTTTTATCAGCTTTCTTGGAGACCAACAGGGATGTCTCACTATCTTGAACCTTATCCGCATTACTTTCTTTACCATTGCATAACAGGGTACTCTTCTCCAATATTTTATCCGCGTTCTAAAAGAGAAACAAACAAACACATCTCAGGTTTACAATGTAGTATATGAAACTCATTTTGGTAGACCAGTTCAATAGTAACGTGGACATGATAACAGCATGAAACAAACATATATCTATGTAGTATGGTCACTATATGGTCTATATCATTCTAGTTTATGTTGCCAAATCAAGATAGATACAGTTCGAATCATATCTATTTAAGACAAAGCAGCATAGACAGAATATAAGTGTGGGAAACTACACAGCAATAACAACACTTGTAATGTGCATGGCATGAGAACATAACTGTTTATTCAATTGAAACTGAAATCAACATAGAGCAAGTTACAATAGCAAACAACCAAACACGTTGAAGAAACAGGTTTAAAACATACCTGTTGCGCCATTGGAGTTTCAATTGCATCCTTCAAATTTGAAATTAGTTGGTATCCGTAAATATAGTGATGCAAGAGCAAAGTAGTATGAACCATAGCTACAGAACCTGACCTGAGAACAATTCTTCTTCTGCTTTAAGCGTTGACTTCGGGTTCGGAGTGGTGGTCCTCGTGATTTGGGCACTGCAGTTGCCTTACTAACTGCTCGTGTTTGGGTGCTCTGTGGTGGAGATGGTGCTGTGCCAACGGGAACTGGGTGTCTATCTGCTGGGGTTGGGGTTAGAAGGGGTGTAGCTGGTTCTTTGTCCAACTGGGTAGGGGTACAATCTACATGAGTGTGGGTTATGTGTGGTGGGGCTGGTTCTTGGGCAAGTACAACCGTGGTTCTATCTGCATCGACAGGTAGCACGATCTTTTCTGAAGACCGTGTTTTTACTCCCACAGATACTGCCATCACTCCCTCCAATTGAAATGGCTGATAAAGAAGAAAAGTAATTGAATATACAGACATTGTAAGATAGACAGGTGCAATGGATAGTAGGGAAGAAAACAGGGCATGAAATAATTCACATTTATGTTGTCTAGGCAAACAGAATAGCAGGACATAATTTCACATATATGATGGCTAATTAAACAGGATAGCATGACACAATTTCACATGTATGATGGCTAACTAAACATGATAGAATGACATACTTCAAAGATGACTATGTAAACAGGATGACATGATATAACTATATGATGTGTCTATTAAAGTGGTTGGCATGCCATAAATCACAAACATGTCGTCGATGGAAACATGATGGCATGATATTCACGGATAGAATGACATAATTTAAAATATGATAACTATGTAAATAGGATGAGATGATATAACTATATTATGTCTTTAGAAAATGGGTTGGCATGCCATAATTCAGATACATGCTGTCTATGTAAACATCATGGCATGACATAATTCAAATATATGATTTATATACTAAGGAAGTGATCAGAGGGCAATCGCATATATGATTGTCAACTAAGGAGATGGCATTCAATATTGTGTATATGATGTAAAAACTAAGCATTGCAATACAACATATGCATTATATGAGTAATATAACCCTGCCAAGTTTGAGCATACACCTCAGGGGGATAATAGGACTGGTCATCTGCCTCTGAATCCTCCTCTGAAGAGCTATCTGTAACCAGCAAGATATCTGCTTCAGCAGGTAGCATTGTCTACTCTGAAGACCTTGTTTTCACTCCAGATTTCTCCATCACCAATTCAAATGGCTAATGCATAGGAAGAGCAGTTGAATATACAAACATTGTCGAAAAAAGCAATGAGAAATACAAAAAAGGACAACATGATATAATTCACATATATGACGCTTGCCTAAACAGCATGGCATTGCATAATTCACATACATAATGCCTTGCAACAAGATAACATTGCATAATTCACATATATAATGTCTTGCAACAAGATGGCATTGCATAATTCACATATATGGTAATTAGACACTAAACAGGTGGCATTCACACAAAGCATGTCTAAACTAAGCAAATGACATAGCAATGCAAGATACCATACGCACGATATGAGCAACATAATCCTGCCAAGTTAGGGCATGCACCTCGGGGGGGGGGATATGACTGGTCATCTGTCTCTGAATCCTCCTCTGAGGAGCTATCGGTAACCAGCAAGACATGCGCTTCGTCAGATAGCATTGTCTGCTCTGAAGACCTTGTTTCCACTCTAGATTTTTCCATGACCGTGCCGAATGGCTGATGCCTAGGAAGAGTAATTGAATGTACTAAAATTGTTGACAAATTTAACACGTAATAAAAATTGATGGCATGATATAATTCACATATAAGATGACTGGCTAACCAGGGTGGCATTGCAAAATTCACATATATGATGCCTGGCTAGACAAGATGGCATTGCATGATTCACATATACGATAAAGAAACTAAACAGATGGCACTGACACAAAGCATGTCTAAACTAAGCAGATGACATCTTTAATGTATACAGTAAGCAATGCAAGGCACCATATGCATGATATTACCAACATCAGCATGCCAAGTTAGAGTGAAGACCTCATGGGGTAAATAGGAGTGGTCTTCTCCTTTTGAATCCCCCTCGGAACAGTTATCTTCCTCTTGATTATGATCCGAAATGGGTGGAGGGGGGGGGCTGCCTTTGCGCCCACCATGGAACGACGTCTGCATGAAATTTTTATTGCCACGCAAGGCTCGTCTCTTTTGCTCTACAAGATCAGTTCCATTGTGTACAATAACTGGCATGCATAGGAATAAAACATAGTGAGATTATGTAAGGAGTGCATGCACAAATCCAGAGTGATGGTAGTAAACTGTGGATAGACCCAAAACCAATGATAGCAGGAAGATAATAACTTTAGTTAAAAAATACAGATAATGGCTCCTTTAATGTTTGTTTGCACCCAACATGAAACTCATAGTAGACACCAGAGATTAACCAGATAGTAGAGAGATAGTACCGATTGCTGCCCCAATATGTACCCCACAACCATTTAAAAACTCAAGTTTCAGCATTAGTTTGGACCTGACTCGGAGTCTAATAGGTGAACACGACGATAATGTAGCATGTCATCATATTGAGCGACGCATAACGTAAGCAGACACGGAAGAGTGCGACCTCTCTTGCGGACCCGTGTAGTCCTCAAGGTCATCTGCTCAGTTGATGATGGTAATGCAGTTGCCGTGGCTGCCGGCAGCGGCTAAGAAGATCCGAGGCGGCGAAAGACAGTCTGGAGAGCGGATCCCTGCTGTGGTGAACCCTTCCGTCGTTGGAGCAGCGAGCTGGGGTGGAACACAGCGCCGCAGGAGCAGGACAAACCACACAAGGTTTTCTTTGACACATATCTGTAATAGAAGTAATTGAGTAAGGGCTTGTTTGAATTTGAGAATTCTAACAATGCAGGGATAGGAAATAGACATGAATAGGATAGGAATGCACTTGCAAAACAAAGAATTTAAAAACACAGGATTTCTGCCAATCTGGGTGTTTGTTTCACAACAATTGGAAGATCACAGGATGCAAAAAAGCATGGTGAGATTAAGTCAAACCACAAGAAGATGTGCGGTTATAATGCTATTATGCTACTATCTCTTAGTCTTGTGCTTGATGAATAGGAATATGAAAAGGAGGAGAAGTGGAAATTAGAATTCCTACGGTTTTTATTTCAAGGAGACACTAAAGGAAGAAATCCTACAATTTTCCTTTGCTCCATTCCTTTGCACCAAATTCATGAAAAGTAGTACCATAGGAAACTTTCCAATTCCTATGTTTTTCATTCACTTTTCCTTTCAAGCACTGGCGATTCTAGCAGGCAGGCTTGAGCAAGGAAAATCCTACACTAAAAAAATGTTTTTGTGCTACTTCTATTACTTTGGACCCAGGCCACTGCCATACTAGCTCAACTCCCAGGCCCATCGACAAATGCACAGCTCAAACGCGCAGAGATAAATAATGATGGCGTTCAAGAGAGTCCATCACGGATAGCTAAGTTGCCTGGCACCTCACTGCTTGTCATATAGTAGGATAAAATAATCATATTTCCTGTTACTACGAGTGCTCAGTGGACAATATATATAACATGTAGAGTAAAAAAGAGATGCAACAAGTGTACAACCTCTTTGGAGAAGCCATGTCGATCTCAGCGTGATTGGGTTGGCCGGTGAGGATGCTCTGGCTGACTTGGCTATCGGAGGAGGGGAAGAAGATCTTAGGCGTCTGGAGATGGAGCCCGAGGTACTGCTCTGCTGTGATGGAGGTTTCGTCATTGGAGCAGCTCCGGTGAGTTGTACGACGCTGAGGCTGAAGCAAGACAAGAGAGACAACAAACAACGTTAACCTGAGTGGAATTCTAATAGCATCTCCAATACATGACGTAAAATACATAACCACAGAGTGCTAGATGTAAAATACATCAACCGCTATAGGATCGAAAGTATGTCTAGAGGGGGGTGATTAGACTACTTGACCAAATAAAAACTTAACCTTTTCCCAATTTTAGTTCTTGGCAGATTTTAGCTATTTTAGGACAAGTCAAGCAATCATCACACAATTCAAGCAAGCATGCAAAGAGTATATTGGCAGCGGAAAGTAAAGCATGCAACTTGCAAGAATGTAAAGGGAAGGGTTTGGAGAATTCAAACACAGTTGGAGACACGGATGTTTTTCCCGTGGTTCGGATAGGTGGTGCTATCCTACATCCACGTTGATGGAGACTTCAACCCACGAAGGGTAACGGTTGCGCGAGTCCACGGAGGGCTCCACCCATGAAGGGTCCACGAAGAAGCAACCTTGTCTATCCCACCATGGCCATCGCCCACGAAGGACTTGCCTCACTAGCGGTAGATCTTCACGAAGTAGGCGATCTCCTTGCCCTTACAAACTCCTTGGTTCAACTCCACAATCTTGTCGGAGGCTCCCAAGTGACACCTAGCTAATCTAGGAGACACCACTCTCCAAGAAGTAACAAATGGTGTGTTGATGATGAACTCCTTGCTCTTGTGCTTCAAATGATAGTCTCCCCAACACTCAATTCTCTCTCACAGGATTTGGATTTGGTGGAAAGAAGATTTGAGTGGAAAGCAACTTGGGAAAGGCTAGAGATCAAGATTCATGTGGTAGGAATGGAATATCTTGGCCTCAACACATGAGTAGGTGGTTCTCTCTCAGAACATATGAGTTGGAAGTTTAGATGTGTTCTGATGGCTCTCTCCACGAGTGAAGAGGAGGTGGAGGGGTATATATAGCCTCCACACAAAATCCAACCGTTACACACAATTTACCAATCTCGGTGGGACCGAATCAACAAACTCGGTCGGACCGAAATAGTAAACCTAGTGACCGTTAGAGATTTTCAGTGGGACTGACATGCAACTCGGTAGGACCGATATGGTTAGGGTTAGGGCATAACGTAATCTCGGTGAGACCGATTACACAAACTCGGTGAGACCGATTTGGAATAAGCTAACCAGAGGGTTGGTCAGGCAAACTCGGTGGGATCGATTCGCTCTTCTTGGTGAGACCGAAATGTTACGAAAAGGAAACAGTGAGTTTACATTGCAATCTCGGTGGGACCGATCCGCTCTTTCGGTGAGACCGAAAAGTTACGAAAAGGAAACAGAGAAATTGCAATCCCATCTCGGTGAGACCGAGATCCCTATCGGTAGAACCGATTTGCTTAGGGTTTGGCAATGGCTATGACAAGTGAAACTCGGTGGCGCCGGGTTGAAAGAATTGGTAGGGCCGAGTTTGGCTTTGGGTTTAGGTCAAATGTGGATATGGGAAAGTAGCTGAGGATTTTGGAGCATATCATTAAGCACATGAAGCAAGAGGCTCATTAAGCAACACCTCATCCCTCCTTGATAGTATTGGCTTTTCCTATGGACTCAATGTGATCTTGGACCACTAAAATGTAAAATGAAGAGTCTTGAGCATATGAGCTAGAGCCAATCCTTTGTCCTTAGCATTTTGAGGGTTCCACTTTCACCATCCATGCCATGCCAATCATTGAGCTTTCCTGAAATGATCATCTTGGAATAGCATTAGCTCAATGAGCTATATGTTGTTATGAATTACCAAAACCACCTAGGGATAGTTGCACTTTCAATCTCCCCCTTTTTGGTAATTGATGACAACATATAGATCAAAGCTTCGACAAATAATAATAAGAATGAAATATATCGTTGCTTTGAGAAGTATGTGATAAGTAAGAGCTCCCCCTAAATTTGTGCATATTTAAAATTTGCTTTGGACTGCGAATGCACAAAGAGTTAGAGTCATGGGTTACTCTTCCATGTCACATACATCTTGGTGGAGCGCTCAAAAAGATAAGAATGAAATACATGCACTCATCACCAAAGAAAGTGAATGATCACATAAGATAGATAAGATATATCTAGCATGCATAAGTGTAGCTTATGATCAAACACATGATCATCAATGTCTCATAAGCATATCAAAGTATCTGAACCAAAAGCAAACAAAGTTTGAAAAACCACCAAATAAAGCAAGAGAGAATAAAAGCAACACACACTCTCTCTCGAAGCCTATGATCTATACATTTTTCTCCCCCTTTGGCAACAAGTTACCAAAAAGTTCCTAGAAAATGCATAGTGCTAGATCGACTCTCAGGCTTGATCTTCTGGTGGTGGTGGAGTCTGGATCACTCCAAGGACGAAGGCTTCTGTAGACGTGGTTGGAGTTGGAGCTGAAGTAGATGCTGGAGCTAGTTGGGCTAGTGCTATGGCTGGAGCTGAGGTGGTGGCTCTGGTGTCAGGAACTGGCACTGCAGTCGACCTCTGAGCTCGTGGCACTCTGGCAAATGCATCAGTTGTAGTCTTCCCTCTCCTCTCCTGCATGTCATCTTGAAGTTGCTCCACTGCAGACTGAACCTCTGTTACTTTGACATCCATGTCACAGAACTTTTGTTCTATGATCCTCTCCAAGCTCTCCTGATTCTGAGTGAGGGTGGCCAGTCCTTTCTCAATCCTCAGTGTGGATGCAATCAAGTAACTAAGCTGCTCTTGCTTGTTTTTCAGGAAATACTCAGATGCCTCCTCTTGAGTTGGCATCTTGGCAGCTTTCTCCTTCCTCGCCTTCTCCTTCTGTGCTTGAGCATGAACTGATGATGGATCATCCTTGTTCATCACAACTTCATTATCTTCAAAATCTGGATGAATAGGCAAATGTTCCTTGTCCAATAGGTATATGCCTGTGCCCATCTTGGAGTTAATTAGCTCCTGGATCTGAGGGGCATAACCACAGCTCCTCTTCTGATCTGCTGTAGTTCTCTTGATGGTCACTACCATGAGGCTCATGACTTTGAATTTCTGTGGCACATCAAAGATATGAAGCAAGTTGATTGCATGGCCTCTGATCATCTTGTGATCACCTGACTTGGGCAACAGAGTGTGCCTCAAAATCCAATTGATAGTTGGCAACCCTGACAGAAGATAATGTACAGACCCAAACTTGAAAGTGTCAAGTGCCTTGTTTGGAATTTCCTTGTACATGTTGGACATAGAGTTGTGGTCCATCTTATTCTTGGCATATATGTCTAAGTCATCCTCATGCTCCTTTGGGGCATTGATGAGCTATGCCCACTCAGCAACTGTTGATTGGTACCTCGTACCTTCAGACATCCACACAATCCTTCCACCTGGATAGAAGTGTGCTGTGGAGTAGAACTGCATGATCAGCTCTTCATCCCACTTTGTGAGCTTCTGCCCAACAAAGTCTGCTACTCCACAAGCCTTGAAGCTGTCTTGCACTCCAGGATAGTGCTCTTCATTGTCCTTGATGAACTTCCAATCTACCCATCTCATGTCACAAACAATGGGCTTCTTATCCAACAAGACTGTCTCATAGAAGTCCTGCTGTTCCTTAGTGTGGAACCTATAGTCAACAGCAGTTCTTCTTCTTGTAGCATATGGATCTTCTGCTCTCCACTTTATCAGCCCTGAGTCTCTTCTGATCTTCATGTCCTCAGCCACAGGATGAGCATCATTGTGGTCTGGGATCTTGGGCTTTAGCTTCCTAAGAACTTGGCCTTCCTCTTCTTCTGCAGTGTCAGGCACTGGGGCCTTGTTCTTTTCAGCAGCTGGTATGCTCCTTGTGTTCCTCTTTGGAGCTGTCTTGGCCTTTGATGCAGCCTTGGGTGCTTCCTTGGGCTTGGATGCAGTAGCCCCTGATCTTATAGCATCACCCATCAGCTTTGGCATCTTAGGTGCTGGAGCAACAACCTCTTCTTCCTCTTCCTCTTCAGAATCTCTCATGATTGAGGATCTCCCAAGCACTCTAGCAGTGGTCTTTTTGATCCTCTCCTTCCTCTTCTTCCCTTCTGCAGCAGCCTCTTTGGGTTCAGATCCCAAAGGGACTTGAGTAGATGCTCTGGCCTTAGACATTGGAATTCTCTTTGCAGGAACCTTTTGCTTCATGCCTGGTTTGGTGGCAGCAGCAGTGCTATATTCCTTCTTGAGCACAACTTTCTTGGAAGTGGCTTCTTCTTCTGCCACATAGTCCTCATCCTCTGATTCTGAGGTTATTTTCTTCCTTTGTCTAGTGGCAGCTTTTGGCAAGTTGCTAGGAGTGCTCCTGCTGCCTTCATCTGAAGAACTGGAGGGACTAGTGCCCTCACTCATGTGCACTTGCTGCTCTGACAGGTTTTGGCTATCACTCTGATCTGACATGATGAACAAGCTGACTGCTGACCCTGTGAACAGTTTATAGATGAGGTAGAGTGGATCAGCATCACAAAATGCAGAGATTTTTGCAAAAGAATGATTCAAAATCTTAGTTTTAGTTTCCCACAGAAATCATTTCGGATCTACCGATTTTTAAACTCGGTGATACCGAAGTAGTTTTGGAACCTAAACTAGTGAACTCGGTCAGACCGAGTCATAGTTCGGTGGCACCGAGACTGCTAGGGTTTCACAAAGTTCCAAAATTGGTCACACCGATTAGTAATTCTTGGTCAGACCGAGTCTCACTTGTGCAATGGCATGAGCCAAATCGGTGGGACCGAGTTTTTCAACTCGGTGGGTTCGAGATGGTTTCGGCGGAAACCTAACCCTAAAATTTTCGAATCAATCCTATTCTACAAACGCATTGACTGGATAGGAGTGTTTCAATCATGGCTAGAACAATAAGATCACAATGTGCTAGGAATCAGATTGGGGATAGCACAAAGATCGAGTCCATATCCTAGTTCGGCGGAGGCTCACTACGGCGGCAATGGCGGGGTTGAATTCTATTGACGGCGATGGAGACCAGCGACTGGAGGCGGCTGGCGGCGAGGAGACGATCCGGAGACCACGTTGGCAGAGCGAGCTATCGCGCGGGCGAAGGGGTTCGGAGAAATTTCCAAATTTTTGCCCGTGCCCATATATAGCACGACCCTGTCGGTGTGACCGAGTGGAACAACTCGGTGGCACTGAGATGCAAAACTGTATACAGTTATTGCAACTCGGTGTGACCGAATGGTTCAAATCGGTTGCACCGAGATCGAAAATTCAGATCAACTTAATGATCTCGGTAGGACCGAAAGTAGGATATCGGTCAGACCGAGAATCACAAAGAGGTTTTGGAAGTTTAAGTCTATGACGAATCGGGACTCCGAGTGCTCCTCACACAGAGTGGTTCGAATCTGACTTGATCAAATTTTGTGATGTAGCATGAATAGAGTTTGAGACGAGAAAAGCATAGATAGCTAGAGGAGGTTCTTAGGCATTCTTGTCCATCCACTTGGCAAAAGGAAATAAAACCAAACAATCAAAACAACAAGTGGATGTCCTCGAATGAGTAAAATATGCAACCAACATGCTCACACAATAAAATGGCAATTGAAGTATGTGACAAAGCATGCACAACCAATTCTAGCATCTATCAAGCAATTGGCGATGACTAGGTCATCTATATATGAGTATATTGACTTAGGAGTCAAGTGAGAACACTTGATCATAGGTCATACTCATCGTTTAAGCTCAAGTGGGGTTACCACTTTTACATAAAGCATTGTTGTGTTCACATCTTTAGAGTGTCTTTAGCTCAAGTCTTAGAGTAAAGCTCCCCCTAGATGTGATATCCCCCCTAAGAGGGATGAACTAACCTTGGGTTTTGTCGATGATGACTTCATGTAGATGTTGAAGATGTGGATGCTCATTGTTGATGTAGATCACTTGGAGCTATCCATTTGAGTGAATTGCACTTTCAATACCTACATGGGTTAGTCCCACAAGGAACAAACAAGGATATCCATAGACATAGAGTGATGCACACACAAGATGATGTCCATGAAAACTTTTAGGTTACCTTGTTCCTTGTCTTACCAACAAGAGGGTTTGTGACTCCTTGAACTAGTGCAAGATGTGGAAGTTGATTGCACTTGTTCTTGCCAAAATGATAAGAGTGAAGTATGTTGGCGGAGTCACCCTCAAGAACTCTCTAGTTCTTCTTCTTTTGGATCCACACCATCTTGATGGGAATCCTTGGAGTTGTAGTCGTACTTGATGAAGTGGAACTTGAAGTGGTCTTGGGAATCCACTTGACTAAGGTCTTAGGAGCTTCTTCAAATGCATCAATTTCCTCTTGAAGCTTGTCCTTGCCTTTTTGCTTGTAGTCTTGTGGTGGAAGATCATCTTGAGCTTGCGTCCCCTTGAAGGAAGTAGGATCATACTTCTCTTGTTGAGGAACAAACTTTGTCTTGGGGTATTGATCTTCTTCCCACTCAACTCCATTGGCATTGAACTTTCGTTCAAAACCAACACCTTGATTCTTTCGGTGCCTTCCTTGCTTGCGCACAATTTCCTCGAATTGCTTACTCCCGGCAAGGCTTTTGTACACTCCTTTCTCTATAATTCCCTTCAATAAGCTATTTTCTTGCTCAAGTGTAACTTGGCTAAGAGAATCATTAGTGGAACCAAGAGAACTACTAGAAGCAACAATATTGGATTTAGCATGATCATTGTTACTACTACAGGAAGTATCTTTCTTGTTCTTGTTACTAGACTTGACTTGAGGCATGTAAGTGGATAAGAGTAAACGCTTGGCAATGTAAGAAGAACTTTTCTTGCGGAGATCATCATTGATTGCCTTTAAAAACTCATGCTCTTGCTCAAGATTGAGCTTTTCAAAGCGTAACTTCTCATGAGCTCTTAAAAGTTCTCGATGATCTTCGAAGATAGTTTCATGAGCTAACTTAAGAGTGTTTAGTTCTTTAGTTAGAGCCTCAATCTTCTCCTTATCATTGTCATTCGTTTTATCTTGATTAGCATGATTAATTGACGTTTCATCATAGTATTCATCACTAGAGTTGTCAACAAGCAAATCATCACCTAACAAGTCATCTTCATCACTATTAAAATCAACATACTCGGGGTGTGTTACCTTAGGACCTTTGGCCATGAAGCATCTTCCAATTCCTTCATTTGGTGAGTCAAATATGTCGTAGGAGTTGGTTGACACAAGTGCTAGACCGGCAACACCTTCATCTTGAGTATATTCGGAATCAGAGTGATAACTTCTCTCGGAGTGGTTGTCGGAGTCGGAGCCGGATACCCATTCACCAACATGAGCTTGATGTCTTCGTTTTGTGTAGCTCCTTGATGATTTTTCCTTCCTTTCCGAATCCTTGCTTCTCCGTGAGTGTCTTCGTTCATAACGATCATCTCTACTCCTTCTCTCTCTTGGTGGTGATTCTACTCTTTTGCTTCTTCTTTTTGGAGAGTCTTCTCTTCTCTTGTAGGGAGCCATACACTCATTGGAATAGTGTCCGGGTCTTCCACAATTGTAGCAGTTTCGCTCTCGACTAGAAGATCTTTTGTCATTGTAGGACCTTGACTTGGAGCTTCTATCTTTGCTTCTACTCTTGTAGAACTTGTTGAAGTTTTTCACCATTAAGCTCAATTCTTCATTGAAGTTTTGTTTCTCACTTGATGATGTAGGGGCTTCACATGAGGCTTTGTAGGCACCACTTGATTTGTTGTGAAGTTCCTCTTTTTCCTTAAGTGACATATCATGAGCAACAATTCTTCCAATTACCTTCGTTGGCTTGAGATCTTTGTAATTGGGCATCATTTGGATCAATGTGCACACGGTATCATATTTTCCATCCAAGACTCTTAGAATCTTCTTGATGATGAATCTATCGGTCATCTATTCACTCCCTAAGCCGGCAATCTCATTTGTGATGAGAGCAAGCCTAGAGTACATTTCAGCGACACCTTCACCATCCTTCATTTTGAACTTGTCAAGTTGACTTTGAAGCACATCCAATTTGGATTCCTTGACGGAGTCGGTACCTTCGTGCATATCAATCAAAGTGTCCCAAATTTCCTTTGCATTCTCAAGACGGCTGATTTTGTTGAATTCTTCGGGGAACAATCCGTTGAAGAGAATATCACAAGCTTGAGCATTGTATTGCAACATCTTCAACTCATCTGCGGTAGCTTCACGGTTTGGTTCTTTCCCATCAAAGAAGTCACCTTGCAAACCAATACACACAATAGCCCAAACGACGGGGTTATGTCCAAGAATATGCATTTTCATTTAATGCTTCCAACTAGCAAAATTAGTACCATCAAAGTAAGGACCTCTACGGTGATAATTTCCCTCGCTAGACGCCATACTCTCCTAGGTTGTGAAACCAAGGCTATGACCACCAAAAGCTATGGAAATCAAAGCAAATGGAGATCAAAGCTCTGATACCACTTGTAGGATCGAAAGTATGTCTAGAGGGGGGTGATTAGACTACTTGACCAAATAAAAACTTAACCTTTTCCCAATTTTAGTTCTTGGCAAATTTTAGCTATTTTAGGACAAGTCAAGCAATCATCACACAATTCAAGCAAGCATACAAAGAGTATATTGGCAGCGGAAAGTAAAGCATGCAAGTTGCAAGAATGTAAAGAGAAGGGTTTGGAGAATTCAAACGCAATTGGAGACACGGATGTTTTTCCCGTGGTTCAGATAGGTGGTGCTATCCTACATCCACGTTGATGGAGACTTCAACCCACGAAGGGTAACGGTTGCGCGAGTCCACGGAGGGCTCCACCCATGAAGGGTCCACGAAGAAGCAACCTTGTCTATCCCACCATGGCCATCGCCCACGAAGGACTTGCCTCACTAGCGGTAGATCTTCACGAAGTAGGCGATCTCCTTGCCCTTACAAACTCCTTGGTTCAACTCCACAATCTTGTCGGAGGCTCCCAAGTGACACCTAGCTAATCTAGGAGACACCACTCTCCAAGAAGTAACAAATGGTGTGTTGATGATGAACTCCTTGCTCTTGTGCTTCAAATGATAGTCTCCCCAACACTCAATTCTCTCTCACAGGATTTGGATTTGGTGGAAAGAATATTTGAGTGGAAAGCAACTTGGGAAAGGCTAGAGATCAAGATTCATGTGGTAGGAATGGAATATCTTGGCCTCAACACATGAGTAGGTGGTTCTCTCTCAGAACATATGAGTTGGAAGTTTAGATGTGTTCTGATGGCTCTCTCCACGAGTGAAGAGGAGGTGGAGGGGTATATATAGCCTCCACACAAAATCCAACCATTACACACAATTTACCAATCTCGGTGGGACCGAATCAACAAACTCGGTCGGACCGAAATAGTAAAGCTAGTGACCGTTAGAGATTTTCAGTGGGACTGACATGCAACTCGATAGGACCGATATGGTTAGGGTTAGGGCATAACGTAATCTCGGTGAGACCGATTACACAAACTCGGTGAGACCAATTTGGTAATAAGCTAATCAGAGGGTTGGTCAGGCAAACTCGGTGGGATCGATTCGCTCTTCTTGGTGAGACCGAAATGTTACGAAAAGGAAACAGTGAGTTTACATTGCAATCTCGGTGGGACCGATCCGCTCTTACCGTGAGACCGAAAAGTTACGAAAAGGAAATAGAGAAATTGCAATCCCATCTCGGTGAGACCGAGATCCCTATAGGTAGAACCGATTTGCTTAGGGTTTGGCAATGGCTATGACAAGTGAAACTCGGTGGCGCCAGGTTGAAAGAATCGGTAGGGCCGAGTTTGGCTTTGGATTTAGGTCAAATGTGGATATGGGAAAGTAGCTGAGGATTTTGGAGCATATCATTAAGCACATGAAGCTAGAGGCTCATTAAGCAACACCTCATCCCTCCTTGATAGTATTGGCTTTTCCTATGGACTCAATGTGATCTTGGACCACTAAAATGTAAAATGAAGAGTCTTGAGCATATGAGCTAGAGCCAATCCTTTGTCCTTAGCATTTTGAGGGTTCCACTTTCACCATCCATGCCATGCCAATCATTGAGCTTTCCTGAAATGATCATCTTGGAATAGCATTAGCTCAATGAGCTATATGTTGTTATGAATTACCAAAACCACCTAGGGATAGTTGCACTTTTAGCCACTCATCTCTGAACTTAACTGTCGAAACTGAATTTAACTGTCGAAACTGAACTTAACTGTCAAAACTGAACTTAACTGTCGAAACTGAATTTTGCTGTCGAAATTGAATTTTGCTGTCGAAACTGAACGCACTAGCAAGGTGAGGCTACACGTCGGTCGACTGACTTTTTCATCTCTGGTCAGTCGATTTTGCAGACGTTGGATACGAAATCAAGGGTCTGCGGTTCATCTTCAACCTCCACCCCCCTAAGCCGCCAGCCACCACCGGCCAAACAGCAGCCCCCCGCCGCCCGTGGCCGGCGGTGCGCCGCCCCGCCCGCCCTGAAAACACGCCCCACCGCCGGTCCGCCGCCGCGCCGGCCATCCCTCTAGGCCCCCCCGTGCATAGCTTTTTCTCCGGTGATCGCCACGCCACCGCCCCGCCAACGCCCCGCCATCGCCGGCGACCACCGCCCCCATCCTGAACCCTAAGATAGATAGTGGGGTACCTCTCCGGCGAGCCCCCCTCCCCTCTACGGCTGGTTCTTCCTTCACCCCGGCGAGCCCCCCACCCCCTAAAAATCGACTGACCCAAAAGTCGATTCAGTCGACTGAAGTGTAGCTAAATCGAAGCAGCATCGCAAGCAAGAGCAAGAGCGAGAGCAGCAGCGCGAGCAAGAGCAGACCAGGCAGGGGACCAAGACCAAGAGCAGAGCAGCAGCGCGAGCGAGAGCTAAAGCAGCAGCAGCTCCTACTGATGTGGACGTCACCGCCGAGGGAGCGACGCCGTGGAGGAAGTGGCTGGCGACGCCGCCATGGATGGAGCCACGCCGTGTCGGCTCGAGACCGAGCGCCGGCAGCATCGTGAGATCGAATCAAGAAGAAAATGTGGCGACTAGTGTACAACCTCTTTGGTGGCGCCGATTAGGCCGCAACTTCATCCGAGGAAAAGGTGATGATGATGCTCTTCCAGTGGTGCAGGTGAAGACGGCGGTGTGGGAATGGAGGTGGCGCGAAAGACGAGGGGAACGTCGGGGCAGCTCCTTGGAGGTGGAGGACGGGGTGGCTGAACCGGCGGGACAATGAGATCGACGACAGATCCTCATCCGGTATAGTGGATGAGGGACGTCGGGGGGTTGCTGTGGACGACATCGTCGGGGAAGAGGCTCCGGCTGGGTGGCGGACGGAGCAGGGTGTGGGGTTTCGTCGCGGGTTTTCATGGCCTCGGTGTACGAATGGGTGGGCAGATGGGATGGTAGTGGGGAACCATGGCTTAGAGACGCGCTTGTTCGAAATGTGGGGTAAGTTACGAAAGTACCCCCACCGATTTTAGGAGGTTCTTTCAGTTCAGGGGTACCACGGGCATTTTGCGTGTCGAGATTTCACAGGAGGTGGGAGTTTTCTCGCGAGTTGTAATTTCGGAATAGCAAGGCGCGAGTTGAGATGGAGGGAGTTGTCAGAGCACAACGAGACAAAGATATATCTTAAATATTTCGGGCTAACAAGGCGCGGGTTGAAGAGGCGGGAGTTTCGCAGCACGATAGACAGAGACGCTAGCTTGAAATTTCGGAAGAACAAGCTTAACGTGTACAAAAAAAGACAATTTTCACCTCAACACGCACAACACACACACAAACATCATTTAGACTAGAGTAAGGTACACGTGCATTGCACGCATGAGATTTGGCAACCAAATTATGAATAAATACCACATTATAACATGCAAGCTTTGAGTCATATATGCATGATGTAGATGTTCGTTTAATTCTTATAGTTCATTTCATTCAAAATAATCTAGTTTTTATGAGAAAGCTAATCTATTTTAATATTCATGGAATTGTGCGTCGTAAGACATAAAGTAAAAACAAATAATGGAAAATCATGTAAAAAACATTAGGGCAATTATGATACGGAAGATTCTAGAACAAATAAGAAGTGCTTGTGTTTTGATGTTTGTGCATTATGCTTAAGTTCAACCACGGAGTCTTCTGGATTATACATGTGGCGAAATCTGGTGGAATCTAGATGATATCCAACGGCCAGTAGTGCTCAAATTTGCCATCTTTGGACCATCGGATTCGCCTCATCCAACGACCATCTTTCAAAGTTAAAGTTACCCGCACACAATATAAAAAATATAAAATATAATATATATAGGGGTATAGATATAGATATGTGATGCGAAAGCCGCCCATCATCTCCAATTAGAATAGTGTGTCCATGCACAGATGCGACGTGGCCAAATGATGTCTGCCATCGGTATCTCAAATTCATATCAGTCTGACCTTGTTCAATGTGTATACATTACAACATGCTCGTTTCCAAACCACACCGCGTAGATCTTCGTTATATTCATGCATGCATGGGTTTCAAACATCAGGATCTCTTATTCAAATATTTGAATTCAACTTTACATTGATTATGACCTCACCTATTCTTTTACACCCACACAGTAGTCTTCTCTTTATAATTGTACCATTAACTCTCTCTCGTGCATGCATGCACACACACTACCAGTCGGCATTATCCATCGCACACATGCAATCTTTTTCTTCAGGTCGGTCTCCCATGAAGGCACACACCCACACACATCCCCCTCTCCATCATATCGGGCATTCCTTATCTCTCACGCGTGCATGCGCAATGATCGATGTTCCTCTATGTATGTATGTATATAGCTAGGTCTTTCATAGTTTTCCACACAAACCGATCAATCGATATATCCAGTGAGGTCTCATCCTCTTTCCCACGTCCACATCGATCAATCTATACCTCTCTATATAGGATTAACATATATAGCTAATACACCCACATTAATTATATGTCCAACGTCCCCCTCTCATCATCCATGCCTTCCGCTTCATCTCTCAGACGCGTGCACAATGGCGAAGACAGGGGGCAGTAAGGTCCCTGCCCCCTCCCCCCTAACATCACTATATATCGAGGCTAATATGAATGTGATCATTAGACAATTGCTGCTAAAAATGGTTTAAGTTCATGAATTGACCCTCCTCATAAAGGATTAGCAATGCTTGGCCCCCTAGCTCATTTATTTTTCATGGCTCCGCCACTGCGTGCAACATCGCACGTGTTCGCCCCCTCTCTCTAAATATCGATCTCGCACTTGTGCATTCCTTCATAGTCTCCCTCCACTCGGCCCCTCGCACCATCTTCTAGCCCCCACCGGATTTTTCCACATGTACAATCTAGCAGACTCCATGGTTGAACTTAAGCATAATGCACAAACCTCAAAACAACAGTGGTTCTCTTTTGTTCTAGAATCTTCCGTATCATAACTGCCCAAACTTTTTTTCTAGTTGAATTGCCATTGTTTGTTTTTACTTTATGCTTTACAACGCACAATTCCATGAATCATAAAATAGATTAAGGGCTTCTTTGATTCAAAGGATTCTCAAAGGAATTTTGGAGGATTCTAATCATTAGGAATTTTTCCTATCTTGGTTGTTTGATTCGTAGGATTGTAAACCATAGGAATTTTTCCATATGATTCATTTGCACTAGATTTCATAGGAAACATCCCATCCACTCAAACCTCTTTGAGATAATTCTGCGTTTTTTCTATGCACAATCAAACACTCGTACAATCCTGTAGGATTCAAGACGACATTCCACTATAATCCCATGTTTTTCCTATTCCTGCGTTCTTAGATTTTTATAAAAACTAATTGATTTTGAATGAGATGAACTATAAGAATTAAACGAAGGGCTACATCAGGCATATATGACTCAGAGCTTACATGCTATAGTGTGGTATTTATTCATAATTTGGTTGCAAAATTTGATGCATGCAACGCACGTGTACCTTACTAGTACTTCAAGTATGTGCAAAACACGTAAATTAGAATACCAATGGCACGCTACACAGTGTCTCTCTTACAGTTCATGAAGCCACGTGGCACATGTGGAGGCGTTGTCGCGACCTCCTTGCGTGGATTGATCACAGTGACGTGTTGCTGGTTCCAGAAGAATGTACTCATCCTCCCTGAGCTATACTGGCGGTACATGCATGAAGCGAAGATGTGCACGCATGCCACGCACGCACTCATTCCCTCGCATGCACACGCGGGTACACGGGCGGGCGCAATTTTGTACCAAGATCCACCCCATGTGATAATTTGACGCATGTAAAGTCGTTCACTTCATTGATGGTCAATTAATACAGCGCATGCAAATTGAGTGGACGTGAGGGCGGAAGAAAGACATTATTACTCCACTGCGCGCATGCGAGTAGTTAAATCATGGGTTGCTCGTAGTACTTCCATTGGTCTCCTTCATATTTTGTGCCAATTTTTGACAGTAACATAATATTTACGCATTTGAGCAGTGTAGTACTTGAAATTTATGTTCCGCTAAACTCATCGGGAGCCGTTTCGGGCCTCGAAACCAAAACCATCAATTAATCTTTACCTTGTTCCCATCACATTCAAAAGCCTGCTCACACCTACTAGTACGTACCAAACTTGAACGTGTTCCCACTATGTAGGTATTAGTACTAGTGCTAGTACTTAGGTTATAAAAAGGGGAACTACCTAACCGAAAATTACTCTACCTTTCCTCCTCATAAGTGCTTCTTCTTCGTCCGTTGTTGCCATGGCCGGTGAGCAGAGCTCTATGTCGAGAACTACTCGTAACAAGGGAGCGGCAACCATGAGGTGCCTATATATACCCCCTCGCGTAAGAGCAGAGCACACTGCTCTGTTTTTTCTGGCCGCCGAGGGGGAGAGGGATTGGTGGTGCTCTAGCTCACCTCCTATGCACACAAGGTGTTCGATGGAATGCCCGAGCCACACTACTTAAGCTTTCTCCTCTCCAAGCTCGACCTCCAAGCTCCATTTTCCTCAATATTTTTCTAGGTTTAGCGGTCCGTCACGCCCCGTCCCCGTCTTCACCGCCATCGATCACCCGCACCGAGCTCATCGCCGACTCCACCGTGGTGAGCCTCTTGTTCTTATCTTCTTTCTGAAAGGAAAAATATTCTTACTTGTATAGTTACATATATACTTGTATCATTTTCTTACATTTATTATTGCATCTTATATAGTGCGATGGTTTTGGTATCCGCCCCCGTCATCCCTCGTCCTGTCTATGATTCGGATTTGGTATGTATATTATCTTTATAACTATTGGTTCATTTATTGTTTATGGAAATTATGCCGACCAACATGACATAGATTTTATTTATCTAGGATGTATGTGAATCGGAAATGCCAACCGACCCTATTGTCGAGAGGTTAAATTTAGTTGAAGAAGAAAACAATTTGTTGAAGGAAAAAATAAAAAAAATTGAGGAGGAGAAGATGATATTGGAGTTGCATGTTGCGGATGTCGTCGATGATCACAAGATCAAGATGGATGCAATGCGCTTGAAGATTAGAAAGATTAGAAAATATGCCATTCATACCGAGGCTTGGTATCATTATGTCGTTGGATCAATTTTTACCTTGGTTGCGATTATGATCGCATTTGTTTTCGCATTGAAATGTTTTACATAGTTTCAATGTATGGTTTAATTAATTAGATGCTCTGGAGAGCTATATGTTGTTAGATGAGAACTATGTATGTACTTTGTTTTTAATGTGATGATGAACTTCTATTAATTTGGTCACTTAATTATCTATTCATGATGTTCTATAATGGTTTTTGACACACTTAATTATATATAATGCACGCAGATGAACCGGCAATGGATGTACGGTGACAGACACACCTCCGAGTACATTAAGGGCGTGCATGAGTTTCTCGATGCGGCTGAGGCAAACAAGCAGAATGGTTTTATGTGTTGTCCATGCACTAAATGTGGGAATACGATGTCTTACTCTAACCGGAAAATCCTTCACTCCCACCTGCTTTACAAGGGTTTCATGCCACACTATAATGTTTGGACGAGGCACGGAGAAATAGGGGTTATGATGGAAGACGACAAAGAAGAAGAGTACGATGACAACTATGTGCCCCCTAAATACGGTGATGCTACAACGGGGGGAGCTGGTGAAGATCAAGAGGAACCAGACGATGTGCCCAATGATGCTGCAACGGGTGAAGCTGCTGAAGATCAAGAGGAACCAGACGATGTGCCCGATGATGATGATCTCCGCCGGGTCATTGTCGATGCAAGGACGCAACGCGAAAGTCAAACGGAGAAGCTGAAGTTCGATGGCATGTTAGAGGATCACAAAAAAGGGTTGTACCCCAATTGCGAAGATGGCAACACAAAGCTCGGTACCGTACTAGAATTGTTGCAGTGGAAGGCAGGGAATGCTGTGCCTAACAAAGGATTCGAGAAGCTACTGAAAATATTGAAGAAGAAGCTTCCAAAGGATAACGAATTGCCCGATAGTACATACGCAGCAAAGAAGGTCGTATGCCCTCTAGGATTGGAGGTGCAGAAGATACATGCATGCCCTAATGACTGCATCCTCTACCGCGATGCATACAAGGATCTGAACGCATGCCCGGTATGCGGTGCATTGCGGTATAAGATCAGACGAGATGACCCTGGTGATGTTGATGGCGAGCCCCCCAGGAAGAGATTTCCTGCAAAGGTGATGTGGTATGCTCCTATAATACCACGGTTGAAACGTCTATTCAGAAACGGAGAGCATGCCAAGTTGATGCTATGGCGCAGTGAGGACCGTAAGAAAGACGGGAAGTTGAGAGCACCCGCTGACGGGTCGCAGTGGAGAAAAATCGAGAGAAAGTACTGGGATGAGTTTGCAAAGGACCCAAGGAACATATGGTTTGCTTTAAGCGCGGATGGCATTAATCCTTTCGGGGAGCAGAGCAGCAATCACAGCACCTGGACCGTGACTCTATGTATGTATAACCTTCCTCCTTGGATGTGCATGAAGCGGAAGTTCATTATGAAGCCCGCCATGCGTACCGGTGATCACGTACTTGCTATGGTCAATGATTTACACGTAATCTTTGGAAAGGGTCCCGGCGCACTAGCTGTTCTGAATGATGCTGAGGGACACACACCCATGTGGAAGAAGAAATCTATATTTTGGGACCTACCCTACTGGAAAGAGCTAGAGGTCCGCTCTTCAATCGATGTGATGCACGTGACGAAGAACCTTTGCGTGAACCTGCTAGGCTTCTTGGGCGTGTATGGAAAGACAAAAGATACACCTGAGGCACGGGAGGACCTACAATGTTTGCACGAAAAAGACGACATGCCTCCGAAGCAGTATGAAGGTCCTGCCAGCTACGCTCTTACAAAAGAAGAGAAAGAAATCTTCTTTGAATGCCTGCTCAGTATGAAGGTCCCAACTGGCTTCTCGTCGAATATAAAGGGAATAATAAATATGCGAGAGAAAAAGTTCCAGAACCTAAAGTCTCATGACTGCCACGTGATTATGACGCAACTGCTTCCGGTTGCATTGAGGGGGCTTCTACTGGAAAACGTCCGATTAGCCATTGTGAAGCTATGTGCATTCCTCAATGCAATCTCTCAGAAGGTGATCGATCCAGAAATCATACCAAGGCTAAGGAGTGATGTGGCACAATGTCTTGTCAGTTTTGAGCCGGTGTTCCCACCATCCTTCTTCAATATCATGACGCACGTCCTAGTTCATCTAGTCGACGAGATTGTCATTCTGGGCCCGTATTTCTACACAATATGTTCCCCTTTGAGAGGTTCATGGGAGTCCTAAAGAAATATGTCCATAACCGCGCTAGGCCAGAAGGAAGCATCTCCATGGGCCATCAAACAGAGGATGTCATCGGGTTTTGTGTTGACTTCATTCCTGGCCTTAAGAAGATAGGTCTCCCTAAATCGCGGTATGAGGGGAGACTGACTGGGAAAGGCACGCTTGGAAGGGACTCAATAATATGCAGGGACGGATATTCTTGGTCTCAAGAACACTACACAGTTCTACAGAACTCTACGTTGGTGACCCCGTATGTCGATGAACACAAGAACAGTCTACGCTCCAAACACCCGGAGCAGTGCGACGACTGGATTACATGTGAACACATCAGGACTTTCAGCAGTTGGTTGGAAACACGTCTCAGAGGTGACAACACTGTTTGTGATGAGCTGTACTTGTTGTCCAGGGGACCATCTTTGACTGTATTGATTTACAAAGGATAAGGGATAAATGGGAATACATTTTACACGATTGACCAAGATCAAAAGAGCACCAACCAAAACAGCGGTGTCCACTTTGATGCAACAACCGAGAGGGGAAAGGACACATATTATGGTTACATAGTGGACATATGGGAACTTGACTACGGACATGATTTTAAGGTCCCTTTGTTTAAGTGCAAATGGGTCAATCTGTCTGGAGGCGGGGTACAGGTAGACCCACAATACGGAATGACAACAGTGGATCTGAAAAATCTTGGGTACACAACGAACCGTTCGTCCTGGCCAATGATGTGGCACATGTTATCTATGTGAAGGACATGTCTACCAGACCGAGAAAAAGAAAAGATAAGGAAGCGAATACATCATACGATGAGCCAAAGCGCCACATAGTTCTTTCAGGAAAAAGGGACATCCTGGGAGTGGAGGGCAAGACAGACATGTCTGAAGATTATGAGAAGTTTCATGAAATTCCTCCCTTCAAAGTCAAGGCTTACCCAAGCATCCTAATAAACGATGAAGATTATCCATGGTTACGGCGCAATAAGAAAATGACACAAGCGAAGAAAAAGTGAAGACTTTATCCCGCAACTATTATGATGATACCATGCCAACTTTGTAACAGACGAGTATGATACCATTGTCCGTTTTGTACATGCACATGCTATGTGGGTGAAATTATGATACCATGCCAACTTTCAACTTTTTCAGAGTTCATTTGAAATGCTTTAATGTCTTATGGTTCGGCCCTCGTAATACCATTAATCCCAGTTCGCTCCTTGTCAACTATGTTCTCACCAAGAACACTCTCAAGAGGGCAGCCACGTGGGCCATTGGTCCCGGTTCGTCTGGACCTTTTGGTCCCGGTTCCACGCATGAACCGGGACCAATGCGCCTCGCCCCTGGCCCATGACCATTAGTCCCGGTTTGTGCCACAAACCGGGACTAAAGAGTTGGTCCTCGTTGCGCTCAGAGTTTAGTCCCACCTCGCCAACCGAAGGGTGCTCACACCGGTTTATAAGCCCGTCCCTCTCTGCCTTGTTGAGCTCCTCTCAAAGTGAAAATAGATGCCCCTATACAGGGAATTTGACCTAAATTCATAGTGAATTTCTCTGAAATTCATAGAAATTTATTAAGAATTTAGGTTGAATTTTCTCTATAGGCGCATCTATGTTCATTTTTTTAGTAAAGTTAATCACAAACTTGTGATTCACACAAATTTCAAAGAATTCAAATTTTAACTATTCAAATTTGAAAACTAATGGCACTAACAGAAAGTTTATAATTTTTCTAAAACTAATGGCACTAACAGAAAGTTTATAATTTTTTTAAAACTAAAAGAAAAAAGAATTAAAAAATAAAGCAAAAAACAAAAGAAAATAAATAATGCAGAAAACAAAACAAAAAACTGGAAAAAAATAAAAATAGGAACAATAAGTATTTTGTTGTAAGTAGAAACAAAATAAAGTAAATAAAGCAACAAAGAAAAAAAACTGCCACCTACTGGGCCCCCATGGCCTGAATACGACTAGAAACCCTAGCATGGGCCAGGATTCAGGCCTGCAGGAGGCCCAGTAGGCCCACAGGCACACAGCGCACGGTTAGGCCCGAAAGCCTGCAATTGAGAGGAGCTCAAGAGGGAAGGTGCAGCAGCGCTTATAAACCACTCTCGAGCTCTCTCAGCTAGCGAGGTGGTACTAAACTTTTGACGCAGGGCAGCACAAGGCCTTTGGTCGCGGTTGGTCCCAGCAACCGGGACTAAAGGGGTGCATTGGTCCCGGTTTGTGGCAGCAACCGGGACCAATACTCTTAGTATATAAGAAAGCACTTGGCGTTTTCAGATTCATCTGCATCAGTTCCCCGCCC